>NC_047121.1:28753150-28974338 GCF_902500255.1 Thalassophryne amazonica
CTAACAGGAGCTAATGCTTCAGAAAACACAGCTCTCAACATCACTGGAGCACACAAACCCTTCACCACAGTAAAGTGTCAATTCACACGACCAAAGTAGGAGCTGGGTCCACATTCTCGACATTGCATTCATCAGGCCTGTTTCTGGTAGGTGTTTGACTCCACCAGGGCTGCCCCTTGTCACAGTCCTATTTGAGATGTTCATGGACAGCATTTCAAGGTGCAGTCAGGACTGGAAGATGTCCAGTTTGGTGACCTCAGAACCACAGCTCTCCGTTTTGTGGTTTATCAGTCAGTGACCTCCAATGTGTGCTGGGTAGGTTTGAGGCAGAGTGTGAAGCAACAGAGGTGAGGATCAGCACCACCCAACCATGTTCCTTTGATGGAAAAGGGTGGATTGTCCCCTCTGCATCAGGAGAAAGTTATTGTCCAAAGTGGAGGAATTTAGCGTCAGGTTTGTCATGAGTGGGGGTAACTTGGAGAATGAGATCAATAGAAGGACTAGGGATGCATCTGATGTCCTGTGGATGCTGTAGCAGATCATCGTGGTGAAGAAAGCGCTGAGCCAGAAGGTGATCCTATGCCAGCAGTTACTGTGCAAAAGGCAGAGTAGAGCCTGGATGCCCGATTGCAAGGACAACATATTGACAGACACCCCAACTTACACCTACGGTCAACTTCTTTGGGGAGAACCTACAAACTCCACATAGAGAGGACCAGAGGGTGGGCACAACCATTCAGTATCTTACGTGTAATCTACCCTTGCACGGTTTACAGTATCAACTATAGTTGTCCTAGTCAAAATTTCAGCAGCAGTGTTGTGGATTGCCTGATGACTTTTAATGTTTCCATGTGCCAAGCCAGAAAAGAAAACATCCCAATAATCAGTTCCTGCAGACAACAAAGCCTAAATTAGTATCATATCACCACCCAGAGACAGAACTGATCTAATCATTTTAAAATTACCTAAGTGAGAAAGGGCAGTCCTAGTCACATCTAACATGTAACTCAAAGTCTGATCAAAAAATGACAACAACATTCTTAAGGGCCCCTTCACACACAGAGCAAATTTTGTCGAATTGCGCATTAAGTGCGTATGAAGCAGGAATCGTATGCAAACCGTGTAATTTCATAGCTGCTTCCAACAGCTCATACACCTGTTGCTACAACTATTTGTGCAAACCAACGGCTGAAAGAGAGTGTGCGCTGTGCGAGCCCGTCGAACCCTCTTGCGGCAGGTGTCGGCCCAAATTCCGTTTGACCACATGAACATCTAACATCGCTCGCATGTGCAATTAGGAAAATGTGTGGCCATTCATGCTCTTGGCACGACAACAGTCTGCAAACATCACTGTTGTACTAGCAGTGAAATTTGTCTAAGTGCTCCGCGACTGTGGCTTTGGTGTGTGCGCGAAAAAACTGGACAGGAGGTGTGGTTGCCCACTGAAGCAGCTGTAGAGACCTGTCATTCTGGACATCCCATGCTGGGAAACAAGTACTGTGTTTGGATAGACATGGACTAACAACTGACCACTGGTGCGTGCATGTGTCCATTGCTGTCATCAAGTGGACATGAAATAAAAACATATCACTGTGGCGATGAGCTGCAGCGCACACTGCGTGCACATGGACAGGATGCCCCCAGGTTGAATGACCATTGGATCATAACCGCAGCAGGCGATCTGACCGTCACGTCACCCACGTAAGCTCTGTTCCACATGACGCAGTGTCCTGCGGCGCACCGTCCACAAGCAAACCCTGTTGACAGGACTCGTCCAACAGATGTTGACATGAATGAGTTGAGCGAACTGCTTCTCATTCATGTCATTTCATGACTGTGCGTCAGTGACCATGGGTCATCTACAGACGAACCATATTTGTATTGTCCACTTTGATGAGAGGGATTCAATACAACGTGATGTTTTATATGGTGCGTCGTTTTATTTATTTAAAATATGTCCATGGTCCTCCTGATATGAGCAGGGTTTCCCGCACCGGTCACAGGACAGAAATGGTAGCTCACTGGTAAAGTTTCCAACGGGCAATTAGAGCTTTTGGACAGGAGCGGGTTCGAATCCCATGGTGAATTTTTATTTTTATTTTTTCACCCCATCGAGCAGCTGCTGGGAAAAGATGCTGTGTTCCCGTGTGCACTGAACTGTTGCAGCAGTATTTGTTCTTATTTTTATTACTGTTTTCTTCACAGCAGCTGCACAATGTGTAATCACATCGTGGCAGCTGGTGCACTGTGTTCCTGAAGGCATGAACCGTCACACAACTCGTGCATGCCTTGCCATCGGCACAATGTTTCCTGGTGCGCATAATTCAAACTGATTTGCACTGTTCACTGTATTCAACCAAATTGCAAAGCTTTCAGGTAACAAGTTGATTACCCCACAAATGATTTAGAGTGAATGATGTGACCCGTATGCCTTATGAATAAAATACATGGCCTTGTTGCTAAGATAACAAGCTCATTTAAAGCTGTGTGTAATGAATGCCACACCTGCTCCTAATTGCCATCATGCGTGGATAAAATTATTCCCTGTAACAAACACAGACACAATCCAGCGAACTGCTTCTCATTCAGTAATGCAACCACACATGCTCCTAACTTCCATCACCAATCCAGCATCCACAACCACCCAGCAGGTGGCAGTGTTCAGCAGGTGGCAGACAGATCTAAGAGTTGCTGTTTGTGTTGATTTGGTGCATGAAAGTTCATTTGAATTTCTGCACCTTGGGGTTGTACTCGGCATTCCTGGCTTGGAGTGCAATGAACTTTAGGTCCAGAGGACATCCCAGTTTACTGTGGAGACGATATTCCTGCATACAAATACACAAACAACTCAAAATCAGAAAAATAACTTGGCTCAACTCATTTTCACAATTTGCAATCTTTTGTACTCAGAGTTTGTGCCTGGCTTTGCATCTTGAGTCACTTTCTAAAAAAAATTATGAATGCACCATCATACACAGAAACATGATGACTAAGCAGGAGTGGTCACTTAAGATCAAATATTTAAATTGAAAAGATGGAAAAGATTTACCTTCTTTTCTTGTAGTACACATTCATATTGCCTGACCATCTATGGCTGGCCAATTGAGTCTTTCTTGAACATACAGGCATCAGGTTACTTTTACCAAAACATTATTTCACCCAATAACATGCACAAAAACACCCTGGCTGCTGGAAATGGTGTCATTACATTGTGTGTCCAAAAGAGGGCGCATGGGTGGGACCCCTCACATCACTCCTTGGTCACATTACAAGAGACTGACACAAAGTGACTAGCTGCCATTCATTTTCAATCAGAATTGGTGTTTTACAGCAACAAGAGACAACTGGTCATTATGCTGCCAACTATATGGGGCCAAAACAGATGAGAAATCTATTTTATGCAAATTATGAACAATGTGACATGACGAATGCCAATCCAAATGACGATAGCATAATGGCGGTGTGACATACGTTGGTTGATATTTATTGTTACTCACAAATTCATGTTTAAACTGTAAAGATCAAAGAATTACATTTATTTGTCATGAGGGTTTGATAAAACATTAGGAATCAGTCATTTTTTAGAATGTATACAGCAGGTAGAATAATTGGAACACGTCACCATTTTTCTCAATAAGTATATTTCTAAAGGTGCTATTGACATGAAATTTTCACCAGATGTTGGTAACAACCCAAGTAATCCATAGATGCAAAGAAATCAAAACAAATAACTACAAAAATTAAGTTATGTGTCATAAAATGTAATGACAGGGAAAGTATTGAACACGCTTAGTGAAATTTATTTAATACTTAGTACAAAAGCCTTCGATGGTAATGAAGCGTCAAGCTGTCTCCTGTATGGAGACACATGCATTGCTCAGGTGTGATTTTGGCCCATTCTTCCACAAAGTCTTCAAATCTTGAAGGTTCTGTGGACCTCTTCTATGAATTCTGATGTTAGTTCTTTCCATAGATGTTGTGTTGTATTCAAGTCAGGTGATTGGCAGGGCCATTCTAGCAAATTATTTTCATTCTCTGAAACCAACAGTTTCCCTTGGTTGTCTGTTTGGGATCACTGTCTTGCTGAAATGTCCACCCTCTTTCATCTTCATCATCCTGGTAGATGGCAGTAGATTTAATGTCTCGGTACACGTTTTCATTCATCCTTTCTTCAGTTATCAGAATTGATTTTTTTGCCAAGTAAGTTCTCACATACAAGGAATTTGATCTGATGTCATTGGTGAATAAACAACAATAAAAAGAAAATACTTCTGTAAGAAGTAATAGGTGCAAACACAACAATAAAAAGAAAAGTAAAAAATAAATACTTCTGTAAGAAGTAAAGGAGTCCAAATAGACAAAATGGGCAAAACTAGTTTACTGTCAAATAGATATAGTGGACTGGGCCTATGCAGGCATGCAGATGAACAGTACAGGGATGATCATTCTGTACTTTGTGGAGTGGGGGAGCAGGGTAAATGGGCTTTTACCCCATCATGAGATGTTCTTGTGCGACACCTTGGTAAAGATTCATTGTTTTACACACCATCAGTTGGGACTGAACCAACTGATATTAATTTGCAAGGGGCAGGATTGCTTCTAATTCCTGATAGGTTTCAGCTGGTGTGTTGGTTTCCATGTCTTTTTGCACCTCTCTTTCTTCAGGTATTCAATTACTTTTTTCCTGTGTCATTCACATTATTACACATAACTTAAATTAGGACAACTATTTTGATTTCTTTGTGTGTAATTACTTGGGTTGTTACCGGCACCGGGTGAAATTTCATGTCAATAGCACATTTAGAAATATATTTACTGAGGAAAAATTGTGACGTGTTTGGTACTTGTTTTACCCGCTGCATTAATATATACAATTTTTTAACCCTCTAATATTTGTATCAGCTCTCAAAAATTCACATTTGTCATGCTCTACTCATTGGATCTGTAAGAACATGTTGGTAATATGGGGCAGTACCAGTTACAGGTTGCAATGAAGCATTCATGACCTACTGCAGTTGTGGGGTGATTCCTGATTTCTCTGTCATAGGGGTCATTGGGGTCATGGGTGTCATGGGACAAAAGGGTGTTGCGGTCCATCCCTAGTCCCATTGTGTTTGAACCCTCTGAGCGCTCAGTTGCCACTGTAGAACCCGGAGACCTGTCTGTTTACGTCCAATACACTATCCTGAGATCATTGAGATCTTCATTCTGGGTCTCTGCTCGTTCCGTGTTTTCACCTGAAACAAACCAAATTCCAGTGTTATGAAATGTTTTTAACCATATGTCTACTCATTAGCACAAATTTGTAACTAAAAGCTTTCTGTGGACTTGTTGTTTCTGCACCTGTTTTGTCCTGAATTGCCTCAGTTGTGCTGAGGTCATCAGGTAGGAAACTGAGGTCTAGCTCATCACTAATCTCTTTGCTCAGCCCTGCTCCCGTCTTCATGGACGAGAAGGAGGGGTCTTCGAGTGAGGAGGTGGAGCTCTGGGGCGGGTGGGCAGGGCTATGCAGGCCCAGCCCCTCCTCCAAAATGAAGCTGGAGTCCTGCAGAGCAAAATACAGGGATGTCCATGATTTGCAACATTTAGTTTGGTTCCGGTTTCCATGCCAAAGTGTTTCAGGTATTTACTCATTGGCTATCTACATGGTCCATCAGAAGAGTATCACAGCTGAACAAGAAGAATCGGAGAGTGCAAACCAAGCGGCAAGTTTCAATGATCTCAGATGAAGCCCTACTGGAAGAAGAAAAAGTTGCAGTTCCTTGACTGACCGCGTGAGGCTGGCTCTAAAATAGAGCACATTCCCATAGGAGTCCATGTTAAAATGTCAAACTTTAGAGCAGAAATAAGAGGTTATAGCCTGGTACAAAAAAACAAAAAAAAAAACAAATGAAAAAACCCACCAACAACAAAAAAAAAAAAAAAACATTTTGGTCTGTATAGTTTGCTCTTCTGTGACAAGTGTACAGGGGGTGATTTTTTAAAATATCTAACTTCTTAGTTTAAGACCTTTTAAGCAATAAATTTTTGTATAATTGTGGATGCGGTAACTCTGAGCGACAGTGACTGAGCCAAGTGTCTCCGCTTCTCATAGCCTCCAACCATAGCTCAGTGTCGGCTAGATGCAGCTCCTAACTGTTGTGCAGGCTGGATCCGTTTCATTTGGAGTATTTTATTACAAACACTTGCAATAACATACCTGCTAACATTTGAATTTTACCAATATGGGATGCGAGTGCCAAGGGCGTGACGTGTAACTGGCGGGGTCCGGGGGCACACCTGGATCCACACAAATGCAGGACTAATGGGCGTCCCACACACAGTCCTGCAGGATGCAGGACATGGGGGTAATGCCAACAGCCCCGCCTAATGCGGGGCTGTCTTGTTGTGAGGTGAAACATCCCAACAGACCATCTCAGACATCTCCCCTGCAATATTCACACAGAGTTAAATTCTCATCAGATTTAATGTTGTTTGCTAATGGCATTAGCACTTTTAATAGCTGTTGGCATCCTGATCCATTTAGCCATGTTATTAATGATTACTGAGAAAATAATGGCTCATAACTTTTTAATGTCGACAGCAAAGTAACCATTGTGAGAACCACTAAGCAATCCACAAAAATATGATTTAACCATATGGGGCCGACGGCGTTGTATACGACGTTAAGACCAAGCTTTACTAAATTATAAATATACTCAACAAAATATAAACGCAACACTTTTGGTTTTGCTCCCATTTTGTATGAGATGAACTCAAAGATCTAAAACTTTTTCCACATACACAATATCACCATTTCCCTCAAATATTATTCACAAACCAGTCTAAATCTGTGATAGTGAGCACTTCTCCTTGCTGAGATAATCCATCCCACCTCACAGGTGTGCCATATCAAAATGCTGTTTAGACACCATGATTAGTGCACAGGTGTGCCTTAGACTGTCCACAATAAAAGGCCACTCTGAAAGGTGCAGTTTTGTTTTATTGGGGGGGGGATACCAGTTCAGTATCTGGTGTGACCACCATTTGCCTCATGCAGTGCAACACATCTCCTTCGCATAGAGTTGATCAGGTTGTCAATTGTGGCCTGTGGAATGTTGGTCCACTCCTCTTCAATGGCTGTGTGAAGTGCTGGATATTGGCAGGAACTGGTACACCGCTGTCGTATACGCCGTCCAGAGCATTCCAAACATGCTCATGGGTGACATGTCCGGTGAGTATGCCGGCCATGCAAGAACTAGGACATTTTCAGCTTCCAAGAATTGTGTACAGATCCTTGCAACATGGGGCCGTGCATTATCCTGCTGCAACATGAGGTGATGTTCTTGGATGTAAGGCACAACAATGGGCCTCAGGATCTCGTCACAGTATCTCTGTGCATTCAAAATGCCATCAATAAAATGCACCTGTGTTCTTCGTCCATAACAGACGCCTGCCCATACCATAACCCCACCGTCACCATGGGCCACTCGATCCACAACATTGACATCAGAAAACCGCTCACCCACACGACGCCACACACACTGTCTGCCATCTGCCCTGGACAGTGTGAACCGGGATTCATCCGTGAAGAGAACACCTCTCCAACGTGCCAAACGCCAGCGAATGTGAGCATTTGCCCACTCAAGTCGGTTACGACGACGAACTGGAGTCAGGTCGAGACCCCAATGAGGACGACGAGCATGCAGATGAGCTTCCCTGAGACGGTTTCTGACAGTTTGTGCAGAAATTCTTTGGTTATGCAAACCGATTGTTTCAGCAGCTGTCCGAGTGGCTGGTCTCAGACAATCTTGGAGGTGAACATGCTGGTTGTGGAGGTCCTGGGCTGGTGTGGTTACACGTGGTCTGCATTTGTGAGGCTGGTTGGATGTACTGCCAAATTCTCTGAAACGCCTTTGGAGACGGCTTATGGTAGAGAAATGAACATTCAATACACGAGCAACAGCTCTGGTTGACATTCCTGCTGTCAGCATGCCAATTGCACGCTCCCTCAAATCTTGCGACATCTGTGGCATTGTGCTGTGTGATAAAACTGCACCTTTCAGAGTGGCCTTTTATTGTGGGCACTCTAAGGCACACCTGTGCACTAATCATGGTGTCTAATCAGCATCTTGATATGGCACACCTGTGAGGTGGGATGGATTATCTCAGCAAAGGAGAACTGCTCACTATCACAGATTTAGACTGGTTTGTGAACAATATTGAGGGAAATGGTGATATTGTGTAAGTGGAAAAAGTTTTAGAGCTTTGAGTTCATCTCATACAAAATGGGAGCAAAACCAAAAGTGTTGCGTTTATATTTTTGTTGAGTGTAAGTTTTTAATGATATGAGATAGAAACTTACCAGCCATCGGCCATCTTTGTACTCCTCATAGAAGCTGTGTGATAACGTACGCAATGTGAGTTTCCAATTGGAATTGGTTCACCGTCACATGGTTTTCCAAAATCCAATCGTAGGGCAGATTCACCTCACGTGAAAAGCCAAAGATCGTTTTCAGGAGTGATATGTTACTAGGTGGCCCGTTTGAATAGCCCCCTAGGTGCTCCAATGAGTACATATTATTGGGCTCCAAATGCGCCCTGCACCATTAAGCACAGCGATCACTGAAAGCAGACGGAGCGCCTCTGATGACAATCTCACGTGCTCAGACAAAGAGTGTGTAACTATCAGGATTGCTCCACTAGTTTGCATGTGAATGTTACTGGATAACTCTGTTGCTTTGACCATGAAGACAAAAAACACATAGACCATTTTGTATATATTGTTCAAAATGTGCATTTGTGTTTATTGTTTGAACCTTTTGTTGTACAGTCTTTCACACAAGACCTCAAATTACCTTTATAAAGTGTCAAAACAGTTGTTTATTATAGTTTGCTGTGTGTTTTGAATAAATGTGTGTGGAAAATTATTTTCCGCTTTACTTTTTCCTTCCTTATTTTTGACTGTAAACCTTTATTACACTTATAAAACACAACAAAAGCATATATATTCTGAAAGCACAGGTTGTCCTGAAAAAAAAAAGAGACATAAAACTTGATTGTGGGATGCAGGGAGAGCTGTTAACAGCAATAATAAAACATTTATGCCAGGTGAGTGAACTGTCCAAAAAATGCCCTCGGACCCCAGAGGGTTAATAAACACCCAAACTGAGGTAACCCTGTTAGCTTAGCTGGTTCAGACTTGAAGAGAGGGAGGCATGTTCAAGCTCCTTCTGTCAAACATGGCTCCACCCACGCTCCACCCCTTTATGCATTAATAAGATCGCTGTGCAGCTGCTGCCAACATGGCAATACAGAGATATGGGTTTCATATGGACTGTTCTGGGTCTAAAACATACTGGTGACATCACACAGGCTTTGTCCAGGATATATCCAGTCTGTGGTGCAAACCTTCGGAGGGAGCCTCTTACCAATTATGGGTTAAAGGTACAGGGTGTCAATAGGCAGGGCAGGCAATTGCTTGGGGCCTCCAGCCCTCCTGGAGGCCTGAGGGCAGACAAACTTTGAGCCAATTCAGAACCAAAACTCAGCCACATGGGGTGTGCAGCCAGCACATTCTGAGTGCCGGTCCCAAGCCCGGATAAATGAGGAGGGTTGCGTCAGGAAGGACATCCGCGTAAAACAAGCCAACCCAACTATGCAGACTCAGAATCAAATTCCCATACCGGATCGGAGGAAAGTAAGAGCAGGAGCATCGGCGGTGGGTACAAGTAGTTGTACCATGGTGAGGACAGGAAGAGAAATGGTGTTGGGGTCATTTTAAAGGAAGAGTATGTTAAAAGTGTGTTGGAGGTTAAGCGAGTATCTGACAGGGTGATGAGTGTAAAGTTGGAAATTGAAGGGGTGATGATGAATATCATCAGTGCATATGCCCCACAGGTAGGTTGTGAGATGAAGGAGAAAAAAAGATTTCTGGAGTGTGTTAGATGAGGTAGTGGAGAGTGTGCCCAAGCATGAAAGAGTGGTGATAGGAGCAGACTTCAATGGGCATGTTGGTGAAGGGAACAGAGGTGATGAGGAAGTAATGGGTAGATATGGTATCAAGGATAGGAATGGGGAAGGACAGATGGTAGTTGATTTTGCAAAAAGGATGGAAATGGCTGTGGTGAATACCTACTTTAAGAAAAGGGAGGAGCACAGGGTAACATATAAGAGTGGAGGAAGGTGCACACAGGTGGACTACATTCTTTATAGGAGATGCAAGCTAAAAGAAATCACAGACTGTAAGGTGGTAGCAGGAGAGTGTCACTAGACAGCATAGGATGGTTGTTTGTAGGATGACTTTAGAGGTAAAGAAGAAGAAGAGAGTGAGAGCTCAACAAAGGATCAGATGGTGGAAGCTGAAGGAGGAAGACTGTTGTGTGAAATTTAGTGAGCAGGTGAGAGAAGCACTGGTTGGAGGGGAAGCAATTTTGGACAACTGGAAAAGTACTGCAGATGTGGTCAGGGAGACAGCTAGGGCAGTACTGGGTATGACATCTGGACAGTGGAAGGAAGACAAGGAGACTTGCGGTGGAATGAAGAGGTCCAGGAAAGCATAAGGAGAAAGAGGATGGCGAAAAAGTTTTGGGATAGTCGGAGAGATGAAGAAAGTAGACAGGAGTACAAGGAGATGCGGCGTAAGGCGAAAAGAGAAGTGGCAAAAGCAAAGGAAAAGGCATATTGCGAGCTGTACAAGAAGTTGAATAGTAAGGAAGGAGAAAAGGACTTGTACCGATTGGCCAGACAAAGGGACAGAGCTGGAAAGGATGTGCAGCAGGTTAGGGTGGTAAAAGATGCACATGGTAATGTGCTGACAAGTGAGGAGTGCATGCTGAGAAGGTGGAGGGAATATTTTGAAGAGCTGATGAATAAAGAAAATGAGCGAGAGAAAAGGCTGGATGATGTGGTGAGAGTAAATCAGGAAGTACAAGAGATTAGTAAGGAAGAAGTGAGGGCTGCTATGAAGAGGATGAAGAGTGGAAAGGCAGTTGGTCCAGATGACATTCCAGTGGAGGCATGGAAATGTCTAGGAGAGATGGCAGTAGAGTTTCTAACCAGATTGTTTAATAAAATCTTGGAAAGTGAGAGGATGCCTGAGGAGTGGAGACGAAGTGTGCTGGTTCCTATTTTCAAGAACAAGGGTGATGTGCAGAGCTGCAGTAACTACAGAGGCATAAAGCTGATCAGCCACAGCATGAAGTTATGGGAAAGAGTAGTAGAAGCTAGGCTTAGAAAACAGGTGAAGATCTGTGAGCAGCAATATGGTTTCATGCCGAGAAAGAGCACTACAGATGCAATGTTTGCTTTGAGAATACTGTTGGAAAAGTACAGATTAGGACAGAAAGAGTTACATTGTGTGTTTGTGGACTTAGAAAAAGCTTATGATAGGGTGCCAAGAGAAGAGTTGTGGCATTGTATGAGGAAGTCTGGAGTGGCAGAGAAGTATGTTAGGGTAGTGCAGGACATGTACAAGAATAGTGTGACAGCAGTGAGATGCGCAGTCGGAATGACAGACTCATTCAAGGTGGAGGTGGGTTTACACCAAGGATCAGCTCTGAGTCCTTTCTTGTTTGCAGTGGTGATTGACAGGTTGATGGATGAGATCAGACAGGAGTCCCCATGGACTATAATGTTTGCAGATGACATTGTGATCTATAGTGAGAGCAGAGAGCAAGTTGAGTCTAGTCTGGAGAAGTGGAGATATGCTTTGGAGAGAAGGGGGAATGAAAGTCAGTAGAAGCAAGACTGAGTACATGTGTGAATGAGAGGGAGCCCAGTGGAATAGTGCAGTTACAAGGAGTAGAAGTGGTGAAAGTAGATGAGTTTAAATATTTGGGGTCAACTGTTCAAAGTAATGGAGAGTGTGGTAGAGAGGTGAAGAAGAGAGTGCAGGCAGGGTGGAGTGGGTGGAGAAAGGTGGCAGGATTGATTTGTGACCGAAGAATATCAGTAAGAGTGAAGGGGAAAGTTTACAAAACAGTAGTGAGACCAGCTATGTTGTATGGTTTAGAGATGGTGGCACTAACAAAAAGACAGGAGGCAGAGCTGGAGGTGGCAGAGCTGAAGATGTTGAGATTCTCTTTGGGAGTGACAAGAATGGACAAGATTAGGAATGAACATATCAGAGGGACAGCTCAGGTGGGACGGTTTGGAGACAAAGTCAGAGAGGCGAGATTGAGATGGTTTGGACATGTGCAGAGGAGGGACCTAGGGTATATAGGGAGAAGGATGCTGAGTATGGAGCCACCAGGCAGGAGGAGAAGAGGGAGACCAAAGAGGAGGTTCATGGATGTGCTGAGAGAGGACATGCAGGTGGTTGGTGTAACAGAGGAAGATACAGAGGACAGGGTGAGATGGAAACAATTGATCTGCTGTGGCGACCCCTAACAGGAACAGCCGAAAGACAAAGAAAGAAGAACATGATATCTCAATCTCAATTTATTTATAAAGCACTTTAAAATGCACCAACAACCAAAGCGCTGTACACAACAAAAACAGGCAAGTTAAAATAATTTAATAAATAAAAAGTTACAGTTAAAAACAAAAACACACACACACACACACACACACACACAAAAAAACAGTGTCAAGCTGTGTTAAAAGCCAAAGAGAAAAAATGTGCTTTAAGAGACGATTTAAAAGCAGAGAGAGAATCAGCCTGCCTAATGTGCAAAGGAAGATCATTCCACAGTCTCGGGGCAACGACTGAAAAAGCTCGGTCACCTCTATGCTTCCTCTTTGACCTTGGGATAACCAACAGTGACAAATCAGCTGACCTGAGTGAGTGTGAAGGGGCATATAAATGGAGCAGGTTAGACAGATATAGCGGGGCAAGGCCATGAAGACATTTAAAAACAAATAAAAGAATTTTAAAATCAATTCTAAAACGAATTGGGAGCCAATGAAGTGATGCCAAAACCGGTGTAATGTGCTTGCACCTTCTAACACTAGCCAAAAGTCGAGCAGCAGCATTCTGCACCATCTGTAGGCGAGTAAGCAGAGTCTGATTCAACCCAATATAAAGTGCATTACAATAGTCCAGGCGATTAGTGATAAAAGCATGGATTAAAATCTCAAAATGATGTCGTGAAAGAAATCGTTTCACCTTGGCCAGTTGTCTAAGTTGACAGAAACTAGACTTGACTACTGACCTAATCTGAGCATCAAATTTAAGATCACTGTCCAACTTTACACCCAGGTTTATTGCTGTCTGTGTCAGATACTGACTCATGGGACCCATATCCACATTGATTTTGGAAGTGTCACTAGGTCCAAACAACAACACCTCAGTCTTTTTAATGATATGCCATCTTTCATTTCAGTCACTATGTTTGCCTTTAGCTCAGTCAGCATCCACATCCTGCACTACTACCTCCATCCCTGGTACTTCAAGCACTACTACCCTACGTGCATCCACAATCAGTGGATCAACCAGTAGTGCAATAACAAACATGCCAACTGCCATCTTCCTTGATCAGCAGGGGAGGACATCATCACAAGCATCCTACTCAGGTGTGCATTCCAATATCTTAGGATACTTAATCTTAAATTGACAGCAAACACTGTAGCCTGTAAATGTATTTGTAAGAATGTGGTGCGCATTTCTTTTTAGCGTAATTTAGACTCAGGCCACATCCATGGACACAGGATCATCTCATCGAGAAGCTGGCACCACCAGATCCATGACTACAAGAGATCTGATATCAGATGACCCTGCACAATGACCAGACATACCAAGTGACAGTGAAAAGTGTTCACTTGTAACAAGACAACCAGTTCAAGTGACATATATGGTTTTATAGTTCTAGATCTTTTTATTAGTTCTTGTATGGCTGGTTTTGCTTGCTTTGTTTTTCACTCATAAGAATCACAATTTTAAATTGCATATGTTCAATGTTTAGATTTGGAAAAAATGTGGAATTAAAAAAAAAACAAACAACTACTATTATTTCACATTTTTGTCAGTGTTGTTTTT
The DNA here is from genome assembly GCF_902500255.1 of Thalassophryne amazonica. Classification (NCBI taxonomy): domain Eukaryota; kingdom Metazoa; phylum Chordata; class Actinopteri; order Batrachoidiformes; family Batrachoididae; genus Thalassophryne; species Thalassophryne amazonica. Next base: position 28,767,108 of record NC_047121.1, read on the forward strand.
ATTCTACTTGTATGATGAAACCTGGTTAGAGGGCTCCCTTGGAAATTTTTTGCTTGGGGCCCATTGAGACCCTTGCAGCACCACTGGTTAATAGTAAACATATTGTACAATGAATATAGTGCATTTAAACACGAGTTTATTAGTAGCCTACTACTACTACCTAATAATCACCTTTTTACCTGTTTCGTTTATGTAAAGTAAAAGTATAATCAAAATGGATGGAATTCTTATATATAATTAAAATACACAAGTCTTCAACATTGATCGTTTAATTATTTTTGAGTGTGGCCATGAGACTTTTAATTTTAGGTTGTTTGTGAAGTCATTTAGGGGCTGACTGCCTGGTTTGAACATGTTCTACTGAGTGAAAGATAACTAATTAATTGTATTTTTTTTTTTTTGCAAAACAATATCAACAGGCAAAAATTTATGTAACTGATGAACAAATGTGTGTGTAATACTGAATATGTTCGCATTCCTCTGATTTCATATTCTTTTTATTACTGTTTTTATTTACTGTTACAGATCCCTACACCGCATCCTTGGACTCCTTGGGATTTGCGGACTACATAGGTGAAGAGCCACCAAGAGCATCTTGGAAGCAGCTGAGAAGGCTTCACGGTGGCTCTGGTTGAGGAGGGGGGAGGCATGGCGTAGTGCGCTACCTGGACACAAGTCGGGGGACTGATCACCCCCGGCTGGGTCGCCCGAGTGAGGGTGTATGACTAAGACCCGAAACACCCAGTGATCTCGGGAGAGTCACTGAAGATGTGTCCAGGTTGCACCACTAGGTGTATTGCAGGTCTTTTAAAGACACACCTGTGCATCCAATACACTGAGTTTTTTTTTCTTTTTTTTTTAGAAGCTATGGTTTGAAGTGAGTCTATGGCTGCAGCTGGTTAATGCTCATTTACTTTCTTAATTTACTGGTCTCTCCTGGTAACATTGTGTTTGACATCACAATGCTATGAATTGTGGGTAATTCCCTTGGCCACTGACTGCAGCAATGCCCACTTACTAAAAGTGGGCAAAAGGACTTAACATGTCTGCCTGAGAGCCCTGAGTACTTGATTTGGCAGTGGGCAGCCCTCAACCCTCACATACTTTGCAGGAAATTTGCTTTATAGTCTACGAGTCCATAAAAGCAGACATTGGGAGAGGACCACTGACAGCAGCCAACTGAAATCTGTTGAAAATTATAGAGGTCAGTGTTCATCGTGGCACGGTGACCTTCAAAACTAGGCAAAGGCCATTCATCATCAAGTTGACCTAGTCCTTCAAGAGATGTATCTTTGCTCCCAAATTGGTAAACCTGTGTTATTTCTTTAAAAAGTTATTGAGAGTACATTGTTGCAGATATTTTTGGCCTCATGACCTTCAACATTAAGACAAGGTCAATCATCACAGAATTTGGCCAAGACATTGAAAGTCACTAATCATGGAACCTGACCCAAGCTCCATGATTAGTGACCTTCAGATGAAGGTTGTACTCCCAATACTGTTCCAATGATTTCAGTCAGGTTAATAAAATTTGCAGTAAACATGCATCCGTTCAAGGTCAATCATCTGTGATTTTGGCCTTGACTTTGAAGAGATCCATGTTTGCTGCAAATTTGATGAACCTGACTGAAATCATTGGAAAGCTATAGAGAGTAGTCTTCATCACACACAGACACTAGTTTTGGCTCAGCGGCCTTCAGCATTTGGTCAAGGTCACTAATCATTGAATCTTACGTACACCTTCTAGGGACGCATCCTTGTTCCAAATTTGGTAAACTTGTCCCAAATGTATGAAAAGTTAAAGGGAGTACAGTGTTTCAGACAGATGCAGAGACAGCATTCCCGTGTCTGCAAACAGAATCTGCCTTGTTGTGTGAGATATTTATAAATTTCATAATTAAATCTTATTCGTCAAATTAAAAAACAAACAGTAAATATCCAGCAAACATATGATGGTCAAATGATGTAAAATTTTTGTCAGGAATGATATCTAAACATCATAAAAATGTTACATATTGTTGTTAAATCATGACATCTTCGTGACATTATATGACATGACATCATCTGGGTGTCACTTCGTAGATCATGCTGTGACAACCATACATTGCAAGATTGGTCCATATTGGTCTTGTATTTTTTTCCAACAATGGAAGGACAGGGCATGGGGAATGGTCATTTAAAGTAAGTCTCTTCGACCGCTCCCCTATTTTTGGGTTGGATTCGCATGTTGATTTGACAAATTTTATGGTGGATGCCCTTCCTGATAAAACTCTATAATAAGTGGAGAATGGGCAGATGAATGGGATTTGAACCAGGAACTTTCCGCAGCGGAAACAAATGCACTTAACCACCACCCCCCTATGTGGAAATGTAGTCTACAGTGCATTATTCCTGTAGGACAAATTCAACATTGTAGCAATGTTGCTGTGAGTCTACAGAATTATGTTGTGGTGACATCACTTTCTAACATCATCATTACCAAAAAGCGATGATGTGAAGGGATAGAATTTTTTGTTTGGCCTTTTAAAAATCTTACAAACTGGTCATGGGAGTTCAGAGTAAATGCTACTTGGGGCACTTCAAAAAATTATCATTTTGAAGGTAAAAGGATTCAGGCAGAAACCGCAACCAAATCAAAAACCAAACATGGTAACTGACATGTTTGGGTTTCTTAAAAAAAGTTCTGAACTACAAAAAGACAAAACTGAAGTGTCAAAGAGGAGAATTCTCTTCAAGTCTGGCACTTAGGTAAAGTTAGAAAGATATTCACAGATTCGAAGTTCACGGCTCAATAGATCTGAAGAGAAACGTTGTAGAAAGACAAACACCACTAGTTTCTAACCTCAGGAAGGTAGACAACGAGCTACAACCTTATTTTTATCCATATGAGCCATCCTCTGAGCTGAAAAAAATAACTGATCTGAACGGGCAGCCGGCAGAGAAACGGAAGCTTAGGGACCATCTACAAAGTGCATACATGGAAAAAAAAAAAAAAACACACCAGAAAATTATTGAATAAATCATTGTAATAAGGAGTGATATCTCCTGCTGACTATACTACAGAGCTCAGTTTGGAAAAATGCCATTATGAAAAACTTTGCAGAATTTTTTATGTGGTGTCACCAAATTCACTGCAAACAACAGCCGTGTCCTGTTGATTACACCAGAGCACTCAGTTTGGGAAAAAGTAATTTTAAAACATTTTGGAGAGTTTTTCATTGATTATATTTTCAATAGCATCAAAGTCATAAGGTGTAGTGACACAAAATTTACTGCACACAACAGTGGTGTCCTGCTGATTATACTACAACACTCACTTTAAGAAAAAGTCATTTTCAAAAATTTTGGAGAATTTTTTATTGTTTATATTTTCAATAGCATCAAAGTCATAAGGTGTAGTGACACACAATTATACTGCACACAACAGTTGTGTTGTGCTGATTATACTACAACACTCACTTTGGGAAAAAGTCACTTTAAAAAATTTTGGAGAATTTTTTATTAAATTTTCAATAGCATCAAAGTCATAAGGTGTAGTGACACAAAATTTACTGCACACAACAGTGGTGTTGTGCTGATTATACTACAACACTCACTTTTGGAAAAAGTCATTTTCAAAAATTTTGGAGAATTTTTTATTATTTATATTTTCAATAGCATCAAAGTCATAAGGTGTAGTGACACAAAATTTACTGCACACAACAGTGGTGTCCTGCTGATTATACTACAACACTCACTTTTGAAATATAGTAATCATTTATGACAATTAATGAACTAAAAAAAAAGAGACCCCTGCTGTTCAAACTGAGCACTGCTACTAAAAGGTGATGACACAGAAATGATGTTTCCTTTTTGGTAGGAATAAAGACTTCCTCAGCATTGAGTGAAAGCCAAAATCTCCAAGCCAAGTCTTGTAGTGTAAACAGCATGATATGGAGTATATGTGCTGATGTTTACGTCACATAAATGTGCTGTAGTATAACTAGCAGGACACTGCTGATGTGGTGGACACCTCCCCCATCTCAACACAACCTCCTTCACAAATCACTGTGAACCAAGTCTGAGAACAGCCAAGGAAACTTCATCCCATGAAAGCGGCAGGCCCACGCAAGGTGTGTCCCAGACTACTGAAGACCTACGCAACTGAACTGGGAGAACCGCTATGACATATCTTCTCCCGTGCCTGCAGTGAGGGAGAGTGCCCACCCTCAGTTAGACTTCATGCATCCTTCCAGTTCTTTAGAAGAACCAGCCCAGCCAGCTGAATGACTTCCGACCAGTGGCACTCACTCCACACCTGATGAAGTTGGAGCGGTTCTTCCTCGACTCCCTCAAACCCCAGGTGCAACACACCCATGACTGTCTGCAGTTTGCATATAGTGCAGCTGTTGGTGTGGAGGATGCCATCCTCTACCTGCTACAAGTCCACTCACACCTGGATAATGGGAAATGGCACAGTGAGGATTCTCTTCCTGGACTTCTCGAGTTCCTTCAACACCATCCAGCCCGTTGTGCTCCAGGACAAACTGAATAGGATGTGAGTGGACCCCTGCCTGGTCACTTGGATCTCCAGCTACCTCACAGACAGACAGTATGTCAGGCTGAGGGACACCATATCTGACGTTGTAATTGACAGCACCAGCACACCCCAGGGCACAGTGCTGGCCCTTCTTCTCTTCACCCTGTAGACCTTAGACTTCTGCTACAACTCTGAGCTGTGTCACATTCAGAAGTTCATATATGACAAAACCATTGTTGGATGCATCAGGGATGACAGAGAGGAGGAGTACAGGAGCCTAGTGAAGGACTTTGCTGCCTGGTGCGACAGAAACCATCTACAGCTCAAAACCTAAAAGACAAAGGAGCTGGTCATTGACTTTTGGAAGTCCAGACCAAATCCACAACCAGTTCTGATCCAGGGAGCTGAGGTGGAGGCTGTGGATTCCTAGAAATACCTCAGGCTGTGGCTGGACATCAAACTGGACTGGACAAACCACACCAACCACCTGTACAGGAAGGGACAGAGCAAGCTGGACTTTCTGAAGAGGCTGCAGCCGTTTAACAGGAAACTCCTGTGGATGTTCTACCACTCCATAGTAGCCACCGTCTTCTTTTAAACTTTGGTGTGCTCGGGGAGCGCAGCATATCCAAGAAGGACACATTCAGGCTGGACAAACTGACCAGGTGGACTGACTCTGTGGTTGGCATGAAGCTAGGCTCTCTGGTGATGTTGGCAGAGAAGAGAACACTGGACAAACTGCTGGATATTATGGAAGATGTCAGTCACTTTCTGCACACCGTCATTAGTAACCAGAGGAGCCTCTTCAGCCACAGACTGCTCCTTCTTAAGTGCAGGACCAACAGACTGAAAAACTCCTTTGTCCCTCATGCAATCAGACTGGAGAACTCCTCACTGGGGGAGGAGGAGTAACAGGAAGACCGATGATGGGAAGGAGAGAAACAGTAGGAGCCAGTAAACCAGTATTGATCCATATGTCTGGTATTTATATTTACAAACTGTTTTTTGTTTTTTTTTTTACTTTCACTTTTGATACTTTGTGTGCTTCTTACCCTGTGTGATGCTATACAGTGATGCTGGAACCTCAGATCACAAAAAGTTCCATCTAATCTAAGCAGACCTGTGCAGGAAATTTTGTGTCATTACACCTTCTAACACTGACACAACTGTAAATTTAAACAACAAATCTCTCAAATTTTAAACAATGACTTTTTCCCCAAAGTGAGTGTTGTAGTATAATCAGCAGGACACCACTGCTGTGTGCAGTAAACTTTGTGTCACTACACCTTATGCCTTTGATGCTATTGAAAATATAAACAATAAAAAATTCTCCAAAATTTTTTTTAAAATGACTTTTTCCAAAAGTGAGTTGTAGTATAATCAGCAGGACATCACTGTTGTGTACAGTAAATTTTGTGTCACTACACCTTATGACTTTGATGCTATTGAAACTATAACAATGAAAAATTCTCCAAAATTTTTGAAAATGACTTTTTCCCAAAGTGAGTGTTGTAGTATAATCAGCAGGACACCACTGTTGTGTGCAGTAAATTTTGTGTCACTACACCTTATGACCTTGATGCTATTGAAAATATAACAATGAAAAATTCTCCATAATTTTTGAAAATGACTTTTTCCAAAAGTGAGTGTTGTAGTATAATCAGCAGGACACCACTGCTGTGTGCAGTCAACTTTGTGTCACTACACCTTATGCCTTTGATGCTATTGAAAATATAAACAATAAAAAATTCTCCAAAATGTTTTAAAATGACTTTTTCCAAAAGTGAGTGTTGTAGTATAATCAGCATGACACCACTGCTGTGTGCAGTAAACTTTGTGTCACTACACCTTATGCCTTTGATGCTATTGAAAATATAAACATACAAAATTCTCCAAAATTTTTTAAAATGACTTTTTCCAAAAGTGAGTGTTGTAGTATAATCAGCAGGACACCACTGTTGTGTACAGTAAATTTTGTGTCACTACACCTTATGACTTTGATGCTATTGAAAATATAAACGATGAAAAATTCTCCAAAATTTTTGAAAATGACTTTTTCCCAAAGTGAGTTGTAGTATAATCAGCAGGACACCACTGTTGTGTGCAGTAAATTTTGTGTCACTACACCTTATGACCTTGATGCTATTGAAAATATAACAATGAAAAATTCTCCATAATTTTTGAAAATGACTTTTTCCAAAAGTGAGTGTTGTAGTATAATCAGCAGGACACCACTGCTGTGTGCAGTCAACTTTGTGTCACTACACCTTATGCCTTTGATGCTATTGAAAATATAAACAATAAAAAATTCTCCAAAATGTTTTAAAATGACTTTTTCCAAAAGTGAGTGTTGTAGTATAATCAGCATGACACCACTGCTGTGTGCAGTAAACTTTGTGTCACTACACCTTATGCCTTTGATGCTATTGAAAATATAAACATACAAAATTCTCCAAAATTTTTTAAAATGACTTTTTCCAAAAGTGAGTGTTGTAGTATAATCAGCAGGACACCACTGTTGTGTACAGTAAATTTTGTGTCACTACACCTTATGACTTTGATGCTATTGAAACTATAACAATGAAAAATTCTCCAAAATTTTTGAAAATGACTTTTTCCAAAAGTGAGTGTTGTAATATAATCAGCATGACACCACTGTTGTGTGCAGTAAATTTTGTGTCACTACACCTTATGACTTTGATGCTATTGAAAATATAAACGATGAAAAATTCTCCAAAATTTTTGAAAATGACTTTTTCCCAAAGTGAGTGTTGTAGTATAATCAGCACGACACCACTGTTGTGTGCAGTAAATTTTGTGTCACTACACCTTATGACTTTGATGCTATTGAAAATATAAACAATGAAAAATTCTCCATAATTTTTGAAAATGACTTTTTCCAAAAGTGAGTGCTGTAGTATAATCAGCAGGACACCACTGTTGTGTGCAGTAAATTTTGTGTCACTACACCTTATGACTTTGATGCTATTGAAAATATAACAATGAAAAATTCTCCAAAATTTTTGAAAATGACTTTTTCCAAAAGTGAGTGTTGTAGTATAATCAGCAGGACACCACTGCTGTGTGCAGTCAACTTTGTGTCACTACACCTTATGCCTTTGATGCTATTGAAAATATAAACAATAAAAAATTCTCCAAAATTTTTTAAAATGACTTTTTCCAAAAGTGAGTGTTGTAGTATAATCAGCAGGACACCACTGCTGTGTGCAGTAAACTTTGTGTCACTACACCTTATGCCTTTGATGCTATTGAAAATATAAACATACAAAATTCTCCAAAATTTTTGAAAATGACTTTTTCCCAAAGTGAGTGTTGCAGTATAATCAGCAGGACACCACTGTTGTGTACAGTAAATTTTGTGTCACTACACCTTATGACTTTGATGCTATTGAAACTATAACAATAAAAAAATTCTCCAAAATTTTTGAAAATGACGTTTTCCAAAAGTGAGTGTTGTAATATAATCAGCAGGACACCACTGTTGTGTGCAGTAAATTTTGTGTCACTACACCTTATGACTTTGATGCTATTGAAAATATAAACAATGAAAAATTCTCCATAATTTTTGAAAATTACTTTTTCCAAAAGTGAGTGTTGTAGTATAATCAGCAGGACACCACTGTTGTGTGCAGTAAATTTTGTGTCACTACACCTTATGCCTTTGATGCTATTGAAAATATAAACATACAAAATTCTCCAAAATTTTTGAAAATGACTTTTTCCAAAAGTGAGTGTTGTAATATAATCAGCAGGACACCACTGTTGTGTGCAGTAAATTTTGTGTCACTACACCTTATGACTTTGATGCTATTGAAAATATAATCAATGAAAAATTCTCCAAAATTTTTTAAAATTACTTTTTCCCAAACTGAGTGCTCTGGTATCATCAACAGGACACGCTTGTTGTGTGCAGTGAATTTGGTGACACCACATCTTGTGACTTTAATGCTATTAAAAATTTTAAAAATAAAAAATTCTGCAAAGTTTTTCATAATGGCATTTTTCCAAACTGAGCTCTGTAGTATAATCAGCAGGACCCCACTGATGTGTGCAGTGAATTTGGTGATATCACTCCTTATTACAATGATTTATTCAATAATTTTCTGGTGTCTTTTTTTTCCATGTATGCACTTTGTAGATGGTCCCTAAGCTTCCGTTTCTCTGCCGGCTGCCCGTTCAGATCAGTGTTATTTTTTTCAGCTCAGAGGACGGCTCATATGGATAAAAATAAGGTTGTAGCTCGTTGTCTACCTTCCTAAGGTTAGAAACTAGTGGTGTTTGTCTTTCTGCAACGTTTCTCTTCAGATCTATTGAGCCGTGAACTTCGAATCTGTGAATATCTTTCTAACTTTACCTAAGTCAAGCTGGCAGCCTGTACTTACATTTGCAAAGGAATCATCAAAATAACGCTCCAACGCAGATTCATCCATGAGCGAGGAACCATGTGACTTGAACCAAGACTTTCTAGGACTCGGTCCAAACCCCAGACCCTGATCCAAGATGATATCAGTGCGGATTGAGTACAGCTGTGCACTTTAACGCGTCATCATGGAGTGGAGACTCATTTATCCGCCCTTCGTGCGCTCAGATTTCTGCATAAACTGTGCGTAAGAACTTTGATTCACACTGAAATTTATCACCTCACGCGTGGACGAAAAGTGTCTAAATACGCACACAGCTCTGACCGTGCGAAAGCGCAGCATCTAGTGGTAGAACAGGGGAATTGCAGGAGCATGCACCCTCGTCCACTAGCCTACATTTCCTCGAATTAATAAGTAAAAAATTAGTAACTATGCTAACCTAAAAAAAAAAAAAAAAAAATCCCCCCCAAAATTGAAAGGATATATATATATATATATATATATATATATATATATATATATATATATATATATATATATATATATATATATATAAAGGTGGGTGGGGGGTGCTCCCCCCAGAAGCTGAAAGGCAAAAACAAAAAAAGAGGGCTGTAAATTAATGTAACTTAATATTCAAACTTTTCAGCTAGTTGAAAGTAGGGCTGTACAATACGGTGACTATGATTTCACACAAAGTGCAGCAACAGTGAAAATTAAACATTCTTAAACAAAACAGTAATATTACCACACTCATTTTGCACTCATCATGAGGTTAGGATACTGTACCCTCCAAAAGTATTGGAACACTTGGTATTATATGTTCAATGTGGCTGCCATTAATGAGTGAAGCTCTTTACTATCTGTGTATATATCATCAAACAATAATTTAAAATTGAGTAATTGTTGCATTGTTGAATAACTGTTGTGGCATTTTACGACAATGTTGTCCGGTTTCTGGCTTTTTCCCCTATGGAAAGATTTTTTGTATCATTTCCGGTTTGTGCCTTCATCTACCATTGAGTGAGCTTCGCGCTAGAGGTGGGCGATACTGGGAATTTTGGTATTGATCCGATACCAAGTAAATACAGGCCCAGTATCGCCGATATTGATACCGATACTTTTTCATATTTAAGCTTCATAGAGCCAAAGGATCCAAAAAACCGAGGATAGAATTTCGCCAAACATTGTATGTGACAACAAAACACTTTATTATCACAACCAACATTTCTGTTTTAAAAAAAATCATTCAACACAACTTAAAAAAAAATCTCCTGAGGTAAAGGGCTGACTCGAGGAGAGCGCTGAGTGGGCGGGCCAGGCTGAGCCTACCTGCATGGCTGTTGGCTGGCGCCGCTGCCACGTGACGGCGCAACAACAAAAGACCAGAGAGGGGGAGGGTGTGCTGCTTCTTGTTGTCTGACACAGCGCAGCGCTGCTCTTACAGACAGAGAGTAGACTTTGATGAATCTGCGTGCGCAGCAGTCAGTCCGTGCGGGAGAGAAAAAACCTTGAGTATCGCTCTTTTTACACGAGGATCGTTCAATATCAATACCAGCGTTGGTATCGATATTATCGATATTAGGATCGATCCACCTACCTCTACTTTGCGCTGCTGTGCAGCACTGAGCTTATAAAATAAAATATTTTGAAGGAAAATTAAAGCACTGTGCTAAATATTGTACAGATATAATATGTACACGTATATGTCACGGACATAAACTGGCGAAGCTCTTCAGCATCTCACCATGTCATTTTGGTCCTTTCATCTATAGTACGAAAATATTGTCCAGTTTGTGGCTTCGCTTTTTTACAACAATGTTGTCCGGTTTGTGGCTTTGTCTACCATAGGCAGATTTTTTTGTGCCATTTCCCGATTTGTGCCTTTGTCTAACATAGAGCAAGCTTCGCTTTTATTAATTGGTTCTGATTTTTATTATTTATATTACAACTGGTGGCATTTGAAAGTGCTGCATTCTGGTGATGGCATTTCACAACACTTTTTTAGAATTCGACTGGTGTGGTGGTGGTATTTGGCATTATTATGCGGTATTGATCAGATGATGGTCTTTTTTAAATGACATTTTTTAGCTCCCAATTTCCTATAGGAATACAAACTTCCTACGGGCACTGCACTAGTATGGTTAATAAGGGCGTTTCTCAAGGCAAATGACTGTGAACATGCATGAACACATGCTTTGTTTCGAACGCAGGATTTATCAGCAGCTGTTGTGTGTACAGTCAGTGTCCATCAGTTTGATAAATACAATTTTTCCCACACTTGTCCAGGGGGAGTCATAGACTCTCATCCGCTTGATGCTACGGAACCTGGAGATAAGCACCAGCAGCAATGGTCCTCAGGGCCAATATAGGACTTATTTCTTCTTCTAAGTCATTCACTAGTGTATTGGTCATCGTTCTGGGTCTTCAGACACATTGTATTTCCATTTGAAATCTTTCCTCTGCCAGGCTTGTTCTGTACTCTGTGGCTCTTTTTGACTTTCTTGATGATGCTTCTCACTTCAGCTCTTGACACTTAGAAATGCTCTGATAACTCTTTCACCTGCTAAGTAGATAGGGAACTGGTCTGCCAATATGTAGACTTATTGGGTTTGAAACCTGCTCATGCTACCTGTTTGTGTGCAAGGACACAAACATGGTTAAGGTTATTCTCAGTCCACCCAATTGTAATTGGGTAATGGCCTCGGCCGGGGAAGTAGCCTGTGTTGGACCGGTTTGTCTCATCTGCTTGACGCTATGGAATCGAGAGATACGCACCGGCATCAACAGGCCTCAGGGTCAAGACAGGATTTACGTTTAAAGGACTATTGTAGAAGATACTTTAAATTAGTCTGTGAGAGAAGTTTTAGTAAAAACTACTCACACATTGTGATTTCAGTGTTTTTACAGCAGTGTGTGTTACGCATGTTCCAGCAGGAACACACTTATGTTCGATAGAAAGTCGATGAGTATCTGTGCTGCGGCCACAAACTGAATCTTTTACCATCTGCAGCTCAACCCTGTAGTCAAGAAAATACAAAAATCGTCACAATTTACAGAATCAAAGTCCTGAAATCGGTACACAGGTGGATTAAATGTGAGGCACAAATCAAACTGAACAAGATGGTCGACTAAAGATTTAAATATATGATTAGAGGCTGAAATAATTAATAAGCATTTGAGTTTCTCAGTGCATGTTCTATTGATGACACCATCCTCTTAAAACTGGCCACTCGCCGCTCCCGATGACATTTTTTCTCTGGCAAAAACATAACCATTAATATTACTTCTTAATGAGGTTCCTCTGGAGCTCACAAAAGAGCCCTCATTTATTCTAATTTACTGTGTTCTTACCGACAACAACTCAAAGCCTGTGGTAAATTAAAATATATAGGAATTATAATGTACTTAGTTTTTCATGTGTGTTGATGATATGTGAGTTTTTGTTTATTTTTTATCAGGTATTTTTTTTTAATCTCAAACATATTTGAATGATTGACTTCATTGAAACAAATATCTGTTGAGTTGTAGTAATGTTAGTAGTAGTAGCAGTAGTACTTGTAATGGTGGTAAGGACCACATTGGAAATAAGTCTTTTGACTTTTTGTGTTATCCTTGAAATTCCATGATAAATATATTAGGCGTATGTTTTAACACGTTATTTTGTTGTATGTTTATATGGAATTTCTAAATCAATCAATCAAACATATAACAGGTGGTATTTTGTTGGATCTTAACCTCCCTCCTGTAGGGGGCGACTTCATGACGTCAAAACGACATGAACTGAGATTTGCGCACGCGCACAGAATGTAAACAATGCAGCGGCGCTGTGTGAAGTGCGTATTTATGGAAGATTGTATGATGTTTTAACTGCGATTTGTTGAGCAAAGCTCTTCGGTCCGGCAGTTATATGTTGCTGTGTTTGTGGTGACGTCAAACGTCGAAATGAAAGACGTGAATAAAATTTTGAGCCATTTTTCTCAGGAGGCTCACGGTGAGTGAGAAGTGCAATGCTAATGCTAGCCACACAACCTGTTGCTTCGTAATAAATTTATGTTACTGATACAAACAAAGCTGGTTTATTGCTTAGGTAAGTTCCTTTGGCTTCTCCTCCCCCTTTTTTTTTTTTTTTTTTGCTCGGGGTCGCCACAGTAAACTTTGTTTCTGTTAGTATGTGCTATGCGAAAACTAAAGAGTGTCTTAACCCCATAATAATAAGGATGATGCTGTTTTCACCGTACGGTGATAATATCCTGGCAGGCTATTTTCACCGTATGTTATCTCAGTATTATTAATTCAGACTACTTTCACAGTACAGTGATTTACAAGCCCACAATTTCATTTGTACTTGGTTCGCCATTCCTCTACAGTCTATAATATTACTACAGTCTAGAATATTACTCTGATCAACAAAATCTCTCAACTAGGGCTGAAACGAGTCATCGAGTAATTCGAATAATTCGATTACAAAAAATGTTCGAGACAAATTCTTAGCCTCGAGGCTTAGTTTAAAGCAGTAGTACATACGCCAGGCCTGTATGTGGCGCTGTAACGCTCCTACAAAAAACAGAAGAAGACCACAGCGCTAATCAATGTAGCAGGCGATGCTACACGTTTGCAAAGCCACACGCTGAGTAAAATAAAGCCTTTTAAGAGAAAGGGTCCAAGCGGATCGTCTCAAGTATCACCGTACGGTGAAAATAGCTTACGAGACTATTTCCACCGTACGGTGAAAATAGTCACTCCGTAATAATAATGTACATGTACTAGCGCTTTCCATAAATCAAAGCAGTGAACAACATGAACATCAAAACTGAGTGTAAAAGACAGAAATATTGTGGTGTTATGTTTCAACTTTGTTGTGACTTTGTTTTTACTTATTTGTCATATTTTATTTTCTTGAACGTGTGTGTGCGCGCGTGCGTGGATTGGGGGGTGTAAATCTGTTGTGAAGAAAGTATTGCTATAGGAAAAATGTGTTATAATGTATTATAAAAATGAGGTAGGGTAGTATAAGTTTTTACTTCTGCCTACTCCTTTTCAAACATACCAATGTGAAAATGTAAATATAGTCAACATTGCTAATGACAGAACATGTTTGAAATGAATTAATAAATAAATTAAAACTACAACAGTGCACATAAAATAAACTGATTAAAAAAAATATCATTAAAAGCCAACAGATAAAAATCATAAAAAACAGAAAGGTAATAAAGACCAACCTCTCAACCACCCTGACAACTACACATCCTCAGTAACCATAAGCAGTAAAAAATAAATATGTCTTGAGTTTGGAATTAAAGGTATTCAAGGAACGAGACCAGTTTAATTTCAGCTGGTAGGCTGTTTCACAAAGGAGCATGATACTCAAATGCTCCACTACCTGCTCTCTTCTTGTTTACCCTGGAAACGCACAACAGACCACCCTCCGGGATTGCAGTCTATGTGCAGGTGTCACAGACCGAATGACCCCCCCCCCCCTAAAAATTGGTCTCCCCTGCCTTCACTGCACACGCATCATTTGGGCCCACAGTAGCATGTCTGAGACAGACTCTCTAGTTCACCCAAAGTGATCAAATGGAATAATGGGATTACTAACCATCAGATGACAAGGTATAACCTCTTAAATCATTCTAAAGTCAGTTTTAAGCAGAAATGAGGCCATTTTAAGCAGAAACGAGGCAATAATAAGTGAGTCACTATTGACGCTTTGAAATGACAGAGGCGCAGTGAACCCAGCACCAGCAGCTCATCTGGCTGTGGCGCTGTGTGTGTCGCTTCCTCCTTCTTTTATTATGAAATAATGCTGAATTTATGTGGAAGTGATTGTTGTACAAAAGCTTCAGATATCTCTCCCTGAGATAGATGATGACTGGAGTGCAGTTTTAAGCAGAAACGAGGTGATAATCAGTGAACTGCGGCTGATGCACAGAAATGATGCATGCGCAGTAAAGGCAGGGCAGACCGATTTTTAGGGGGGACTGTTCGGTCGGTGACACCTGTATATTTGGCTGCACCAGCTCAGCCAGGTAAGACAGCACACAACCATTTAGCATCCAACAAAGTTTTTGCAAAGTTTTAAGTGTTTTAGCCCCCTCATTAAATTGAACTAAATTTGATCTAACCGTCACCTTAAGCGCTGTCCACTTGAAGATGGGGCTAATACACTGGGGACGAAACTGCTGCATACCATTGATCCACATTGTAGAAAATGGACCTAATATATATCAAGAGCTGGCTTCTATCGAGAACAGCTTACCCAAAGATACTCCTACAATGACTACTACTAATGCGATAACTAGTGTTAAAAGTACTGCCTCCTGTATAGTACTACTTGTGCATGCATTAGTAGTGCATGCATTAGTAGTACAACCTATGCAGTTTTAATATTTCTTCTACTCCTAACAGTAAAACCATTGTTACTAAAACTTCTGAAGTACTAGAGGTACAGTTATTATGACTGTTACTACTGATCTTTCTTTCGTGTGTTACTGTGATGAATGATATTACTGCTATTATAATACCTGGACCTACTATTTATGCTGGTCATACTGTTTTGTGTTCTCGAAGATATCCTGCTCTTCCTACTTTCTGGTACAGTTTTTACTCTATGGCTGACAGCAGAATGAGCAGCGGGATTACATTGTTATTAATCTTTCAGAATTGTATTTGAACCTATCTTTACCCTACCTGGAGGAGTCTCCTCACCCACTGCAATTCTACCGTGACTGGATTGGTCCAAACAAGCCCTGCATCATCCGCAATGCCTTCAACCATTGGCCGGCTCTGTCCAGGTGGACGCCAGCATACCTGAGGTAGACAAACAATCAGAGTTGTTTGCCTTTTTACTATCTGTCATTGGCGTGTGGTAACACCCACGTTATCTGACATAATGGCAGTATTTCTTAATGCTGTGTGCAAATAATATGTAGAAACTTTATACAAGTGTAAATTAGAAAGGAACTCATTATAGTCTGTACATCATCAAAAGCCCAAGCATTTACTTTTGCGGTGGGGGTGTTTTGACTTTAATGGGATGTTTGACAGTATTAGCTCAAACCTTTTACAGAACTTTAAGATAATCTGTTATGTGAGTATATTCTATGTTGGTTTAAAAAAAATTCTGGCTCTGCCTTAGGCAGCACAGTGGATTAGCACTGTTGCCTGTCAGAACTTTGCATGTTCTCCCTGTGTTTGTGTGGTTTCCCTTCAGGTGCTCCAGTCTTTCTGTTGACATGATCACAGTCAAATGTTTCATGTTTGCTTCTTTCAGAGAAAAGATGGGGTCAAAGGTCATCAGTGTAGCAGTGACCCCCAATGGCTATGCTGATGCTGTGAATGGGGATCGGTTTGTGATGCCGGAGGAGCGTCAGATGAGCTTTTCTTCAGTGCTGGATGTGATTGAGGGGAAGGTACAATGCTCAAACATCAGAGGAGATATAATTTATGAAGCAAATCTTTATAATGAGGCAGGAAATAACATAAGTCATAAGCACCCTAGTATTTATTTCTCTGTAAGTACTCCAATGTACAGAAATGAAAACCACAAATTACTGCAAAAATGGCAAATGAAATTTTAACAACACAGGTTCTGCAGTCACGGCCACAAAAGCTGATAACTCCTACTTGCACAGTCACTCAGATTTTGAGGACTACAGTGCATCCAGAAAGTATTCACAGCACTTCACTTTTGCCACATTTTGTTATGTTATAGCCTTATTCCAAAATTGATGAAATTGATGTTTCCCTCAAAATTCTACACACACAATACCCCATAATGACAATGTGAAAAAGTTTTTTTTTGAAATTTTAGCAAATGTATTAAAAATAAAAAAAACTAAGGATTCACGTGTACACAAGTATTCACAACATTTGCCATGAAACTCATAATTGAGTTCAGGTACATCCTGTTCCCACTAATCATCCTTGAGATGTTTCTACAGCTTAGTTGGAGTCCACCTGGGATAAAATGCACAGTTCATGCTTCTGGAATGAAGTTGTCACAAGAGGTCAGTGAGACAGCTGGGCAAAACCTGCTCTGTGTGTGTATTGTCAGAAGATAACTGTCTCCCTCAGTACACTGGTCCATTGTTATCCATCACCTGACATGGACAAATGAAAAATCACTGTCTAACATGTAAATATGTCATAAGGTTCACCACACCCACTCACAATGTTTGCACACAAAGATGTCTATTATACTGCATCTTTGCGCTAATGCTGGTCATCAGTCACAGGATTCTGACGTGTTCTTTTCGTGTACTTAAAAAATGTTGCACTAAGAACAGATTTGAACTGTGATGCTCAGGTTGCACAGATTAACCCTCATCAGTACACGTTGTCGTAATTGGAGTCCACCTGGGGTAAATTCAGTTGATTGGACATGCTTTGGAAAGGCACACACCTGTCTACATATAAGGTCCCAAACTTGACAGTGCATGTCGGAGCACAAACCAAGCATGAAGGCAAAGGAATTGTCTGTAGGCCTCCGAGACAGGATTGTCTCGAGGCATAAATCTGGGGAAGAATACAGAAAAATTTCTGCTGTTTGTCCATCCCAATGAGCACAGTGGCCTCCATCATCTGTACATGGAAGAAGTTCAGATCCACCAGGACTCTTCCTAGAGCTGGCCGCCTGTCTAAACTGGGCGGTTGGGGGAGAAGGGCCTTAGTCAGGGATGTGACCAAGAAACCGATATTCACTTTGTTAGAGCACCAGCATTCCTCTGTGGAGAGAGGAGAACCTTCCAGAAGGACAACTATCTCTGCAGCAATCCACCAATCAGGCCTGTATGGTAGAGTATTGACAAAAGGGTGTGAATACTTACATACATGTGAATCCTTAGTTTTTTTTTTTTATTAAATTTGCAAAGATTTCAAAAAAGCTTTATTGATGTTGTCATTATGGGGTGTTGTGAGTAGAATATTGAGGGGAAAATTAATTTAGTCCATTTTGGAATAAGGCTGTAACATAAAATGTGGAAAAAGTGAAGTGCTGTGAATATTTTCTAGATGCACTGTACTCCAAACAGATTTACCACACAGTAAATGATGCAAATGAAGTGCAGGCTATATTCAGTGACTTGGAAATGTTCATGTAACTGTCCCTTGACTTCTCAAGAAATAAACCTTGGCTGTAAAAGTGATTTGTAGTAACAGCAACGGTTATTTTTGGCCTCTGAAAATGGAGGGCGTGTGTGTTTAAAATGTCTTGATTCCTTTATGGGTAAAGTGACTTTTTTGTTTGTTTGACCCCGTGAATTAAAGCTGAAAGGCGACACTACAAACACATCTTTAGTGCTTCATTTCAACTCCGCTGTCATGGAATTGAGACAAAATATCAAATAATTATGGACTTGACTTTAGGTAATTAGATGAAGGCTACATCATCATATCACTTTCTTAAAACGTTTACATTTATTAATTTTGATATTTTCAGAGTGCTTTTAATGTCAAATGTAATATTTTTATCTGAAGAAAACAATTTCTTATTGAAACAGTATGAAAGGTCTAACAAAACAAAATTTAAGTATTGAAATGTTTGCCCAGTTTAGTCTGAATGAGGTGTCTGGCTTCAGTATGATAGGGTTGCAGAGGACTGGAACTAAACATGATTTCCATCATGAAACAGTCCAGAAATGTCCTGAGCTGTGACTGTGGCAGGTGGAGAAGCGTGGAGTGTTTTACATTCAGAAGCAGTGCTCCAACCTGCTGGACAACCTGCCAGAGCTGATGGATGATGTGGAGCCACATGTGGCCTGGATGAGTGCTGCACTTGGTGAGTTCTTCTTTGAACGTGCTCACACTGGACTCAGGCAAAAACCAACCTGAGACACACACACACACACACATTTCTTTTGTTACCTGAACATGAAGTTATCTGCTGAGAAGTTTGACTCTCTGTTGTTCATAAAGGGATTTCTATCTGTAGCATAAGTCTGGGAATAAAGTGAAACCACTGGCTGCCATGAAGGACGGAAACCACTACTAAGAGGATTTGAGAAACAACCTGTGCAAACCTCAAAGTATTGATTTGATCTATAAACTTAAAACAACAAAACGATGCTCCTTCACCTGTGGAAGTCTGAAGTTACCTGGGTTATTTTCAATAGTGCAAAGGTAATGGATGCTCCCCCAGCGAAGCATCAGCCAAATCATCTTCATCCAAAGCTGTGCTGATACCAGGTTGTGCAAATGTCTTTTAGCTCAGCAACTCTCTGGCACCATATCCCGGGGGGGGGGGGGTTGTTGTGTGCTTGCATTGTTTTCCCCAATAGTGTCCAAGTCAACACAACAAGACCAGCCCTCTGCCTCTCCATCAGTCCTAATCAGTCCCAGACTTCAGAGCTGGTTAGTTACTCCTCTCATATCCTCAGCCTTTGAAAAACAGCCTGCATTTCACTCCCTTGTTTGTGTTCCACATCTGCTGAATCAAGCACACTGGACTCTGAACAACAGTTCCAGCTCTGAGGTAGTGCTTCTTCATTTCCAGACTTTGTAGTTTGCAGCCGAATCTTAAGAATGTATCCACTCAGGTCCTCACGTACGTGGACAGTGACACAATTGTTGTAATTTTGCCTCAAATAAAACAATCTTAAAAAGATTTAAAAAATTTTAGCTAGTTTGTCAGAAGTCACATTGGAGAAGCAAACACAGATTTGATTTTTCTTTTTGGAAAATGTTGTTCTGCTCCACTGTGAAGCTTTTATGCAATAGCCAAAAGTTGCACAATACTCAGTTTCTCCAGTCACAGAAACAAGCCTATGTAGCTCCTTCAGAGCTGTCGTGTGTCTTGGCAGCTTCCCTCACTTGTTTCAATCTGCCTTCTCCAGAGAGATTAATCAGAGTGTGTCACACTGTTTGTACTGATGCAAGTCAAGCCCAAGACACTTTCAGTAACTTGGAAATGTTCATACATCCATCAATTTGTTTCAAGAAAACTGGCTAGAAAAGTGATAAATTGGATTCACAATAATCTATTATATTTAGTTTGTACAGTTACTTATTGTCTCTGAAAATGGTTAATGTGATATTGTTCAACCCCTTGAATACAGACAAGTTGCCCATAAGATCAGGGACACGACTGTAAGTTGATTTTTGTCAGTTAGACCATCTTATTTTCACCATAAGTTAACTGCTCAAAATGAACAGTCAAGGCCTTGTTGCATATTTGAGTTGCTTTTGTCGCCATCTAGTGAGCCACATTTTCATTTCAGGGCTTCTGTTACATTTCTTGCTTGAAACAGAAAATTCAGTAAAAAACAGCAACAAAAAAAAGGCATTTATAAATGTCAGAAATGCATGTTTTTTTGTCAAGCAGATCTTTGACCCCCCCCCGTATTAATATATATGTTTTACAGTTCTCAAGTTTTAGGACACGGAAGGTTTAGCCATATGGACAGATGGCTGGATGGACAAGAATTTATCTTGACAAGCACAATTTACAGTTGTGAAAAAGCTAAATGTCTACACTACAAGCACACCTGGATTCTTTCATTTCAACGCCACGTTGTGGTGTACAGGGGCAATGTCCAAATACTTACAGAGCCAGCTAACTGCCCTGGTGTTTGTAGTCCTTCACGTCTCACCCTCTGACTGTAAGTGCCTTCATCATTGCACAAATATGCCAAAGGACCTTTATTCGGTGTACTAGCAGCTTGTGTACGTGACTGTCACTGTGTTTTATGTGGACATCAGAATAACAAAAGGTAACATTAACGAAAATATTATATTTTGTTTTTGTTTTCTTCTAGGTTTGATGCCAGATGCAGTAAATTTCTGGATGGGAGAGTCGAGTGCCGTCACCTCCAGTAAGAACTGTACAGAATACAACAGTTAGCGTTTGACAAGTGTTTAATACTGTGAGTGTATTATGTGTGCCTTTTGTGCTGCAGTGCACAAAGATCACTATGAGAATCTGTACTGCGTTATTTCTGGAGAGAAGACATTCATTCTGTTACCGCCCACAGACCGACCCTTCATCCCATACGGTAACCATAGCAACCCCTCATCAGCCTTCAGTCAACCTTAGAAGACATTAACATGTTAACATACATGCTCTGCGGGGAACCACAGCTGAGTTAGCACAGTGGGTTGTTCGGTTCAATCCCTGATCAGTAGTGTCCTCGAGAGAGACTCAAACCTGAAACTGCTCAACTTTGGAACACACTGACCTCCTTTGATCCTTGTGGGATTAAGTGTTTATTAGAAGTCATAACCTTCTGTCCATTAGTTTACCTGCAACAACAAATGGACGTGAAGGTATGTGATCTGCAACCTCACCACTAGATGGCACTAAAGCCTACTGTAGATTTAACCAAATCAGACATTTGGCCCTGGTTTGTGTTCTACACCTCTGCAGTGATGTAAATGAGAACTTTTGTTTCCTGTTAGGTCTCTATCAGCCGGCTGTCTACAAACAGCAGGACAACAGCGACTTTGAGATCATTGATCAGAGGGACTCTGAGAAGGTGTGTTCACGCTCAGCGTCCAGTTAAGCTAGAACTCTTCGTTCTAACACCTTCTGGCTCCCCAGGTACCATGGATCCCTTTGGACCCTCTCAAACCAGACTTTGAGCGGTATCCGTTGTACCGGAAAGCCCGGCCACTGCGATGCACTGTGAAAGCTGGAGAGATGCTGTACCTGCCGTCACTCTGGTTCCATCATGTCCAGCAGTCCCACGGTTGCATTGCAGGTACCTGTTTTTATTTTCTTTTAATTCTACTTCAGACGTCACACTTTAGTGTGAATTGTTCATTTTCATATAAATTTTTTAAAATGCATACTGCATAAAAAAAAAAATCTGCATGTGGCAGATGTGAAAATCTTCAAATGTAACCAATTAGTTTGAGACTAATAAGCCCACATGCAGTGAAACAAATAAGTTTTTTCTATTTTTTTTAAAAGCAACTATAGCTGTTGAGTAATCTGGGACAAATCCAAAACTTGCAGCATTTAGGGTGTTTGAAACCCACAGGTTTCCATGGCGTTATGTTCCAACAGCAGTTTCTTCTTCTGCAGTGAATTTCTGGTACGACATGGAGTATGACATCAAGTATAACTACTTCCAGCTGCTGGAGGCGCTGTCCGGATTTGCAGAAGCCACGTGACATCACAAGAACTGTTGCATCAACGCACCAGTGAATGTTTAATTACAAGGTTGCTTAAAGCCAGTCAGGCTCCAGTCTGACGTCACTCAAAATTCATGGAACAGATCTTGCATCAAAGTGACAGGAGGGTGAAGCTGATGCAGATATGCTCTTCTGAGATCTCTTCAGTGGGTTCAGATTTTTTTTTTGGGGGGGGGGGGGGGGGGGGGGGGAGAATAAATAAATGTGCCATTAACAGGCAGCACATGATGCATTTAGGGAACCCCATGTATTTCTACTCTGCTTAGTATCACCATTCACTAAATCAGCCAAGTGAATTCTCTGCAACCAAAGTACTTCTCATACCATGTTGACATATCGGTGGCAGATGGTAAAGTGGATGTTTCAGTTTTCAAAGAGGATGATGGAAACTTCCAACGGTGGCTGAGAGTATACTTTTCGAGTCCACTTGACCCTGTTCCTCCTCGACTGTTCAAAGAAGTCTGGACAACTATTGGCCCTAATGTCCTTGACATTATAAATAGCAGTCTGCTGTCGTTCCTCTGTTTTGTAAGGAGGCAGTTATTGAGCCCCTTCTGAAAAAACCTAGCCTTGATTCTGCAAATGTCTGCAATTTTAGGCCAATTTCTAAACTGCCTTTTTTCTCTAAAATTTTAGATAAATGTGTTCTTATGCAGCTGCAGTTTTTCTTAGAGGCACATGGCATTTTTGATATTTTTCAGTCAGGTTATAAAGCCCTTCATAGTACAGAGTCGGCACTTTTAAAGGTTTTTAATGATTTGTTTTTAGTGACTGATTCTGGTGATTCTGCCATTTTAGTCCTTTTAGACTTGTCAGCTGCGTTTGACACAGTTGACCATACAACTCTTAAATCGCTTAGAAAACTGTGTGGGGGTTAGGGGGACTGCCCTGGAGTGGTTCAGGTCTTATCTCAGTGGGAGGAGCTGCTCTGTCAAATTGGGGGATTTCACCTCTTCCTCTGCGTCTCTAAATTATGGAGTACCGCAGGGGTCAATTCTAGCGCCTGTTCTTTTTGCCCTCTACCTCCTCCCACTGAGTCAAATCTTTAAAAATCATGGCTTACAATATCATTTTTATGCAGATGACTGCCAGATTTACCTGCCACTCAAAACTTGCTTCTGCCCCTTTGGCATCTCTTTTGAATTGTTTGAGTGACGTCAAGGCTTGGTTGGCCAACAACTTAAGTCTAAATGAGGATAAAACAGAGGTCATTTTATTTGGAAAGATTGACCTCCTCTTGGACCTGGGCCCTCTTAAACAGTACGTGAAACAGTCTGTCACCAACCTTGGCGTCATTATTGACAAAGATTTTAAATTTGACAAGCAGGTAAACGCCGTTGTCAAATCTGGATTTTATCATTTGCGTCTTTTATCCAACGTTAAATCTTTTTTATCTTTCAATGCCTTTGAACAAGTCGTGCACGCTTTTGTGTCCTCTCGTTTAGACTACTGTAATGCACTTTTTATCGGCATCAGCCAAAATGCACTCTCGCTTAGAGTTGGTCCAGAATTCTGCTGCGCGTCTCTTAACTGGGAGCAGAAGGCGAGAGCACATTACTCCAGTGCTGGCGTCTTTGCACTGGCTTCCAGTTCGTTTTAGAGTTGATTTTAAGATTGTTTTTAAAGCTTTGAATGGACTGGCTCCAACGTACATTTCAGACCTCATCCGAATTTATAAGCCTCCCCGTGTTTTGCATTCTGAGGGCCAGTTCTAGCTTGTGGTGCCTGTGACGAGACTTAAAACCAGGGGAGACAGGGCTTTTTCTGTGGTGGGCCCTCAGCTGTGGAATGATTTGCCCCTTAATATCCGAACAGCCCCCACTGTAGAGTGTTTTAAGTCTCGTCTGAAGACCCATTTTTATGCTTTGGCTTTTAGCACTGCGTGAGTGTGTGGTCCTCTGTATATATATATATATTTTTTTTTTGTGTGTACAGCACTTTGGAAACTGTGTTTGTGAAATGTGCTATATAAATAAAGGGTATGGTATGGTATAAAAGAATGTGCCGTGCCATTAAAAGTAAAGGCAAAACTGCAGCAAAAAAGGACAAACCTGATTAGACTCCTGGGTGCTGCTGTGTCCAGGTTGGTGGCTCTCTGGGATGGGAGATAGACTACAGTTATGTAGACAGAGGTTCAGTTCCAGGTGTGAACTTCAGTGTACCTTTATAAGACACTCCATCTGCAGCAGCATCATCAACATCTCAGTCCACTCACGGAGAAACTGGGACCTGCCTTGGCTGAAGGAAGGAACTTGAGGGACTACTAGTATCCCATCTAGGAGTTAGAGATGAGCACCAGTCCAGTGAGGGATTCATCTTTCTTCCTCTTATCCAGAAGCATTTGTCCAAAGTTTTGGTAAAAACAACAACAAAAAAAAAAGCAAAAAGATTTCTACCTCCATTAGAGCAAAAATAATCCCATAAGAGGTCAGTTCTTCGTGATTGCACATTGATTTTGACAGTTGGAGAGACTGGTACATGGCAGTAAAAAAAACAAAAAAAAGAACTATTTTTTATGACAGAGGCCTGTCTGCTTGTATTTCAAACCTTTGTTAGGTAAAAGGTTAACTAAGTCAGTTTTATTGTGCAGATACTTGCACATACTGGCAGTGATATATGCTTAAAAAAACAATGTAATTAAATAAAATTTAATAAAGGGTCCCAACATATGATGCTTTTCTTGGAAATAAGTGATAAGATGAAGACAAATGGGGGGGGGAAGACAGATGACAGAACAACTAGAGTCTGTATTTATAACCATTTAATGGCTCAAACCATTGAAGCATTTCACACATTTTCCAGAGTTTGCAGATAGTATTTGGACTTTTAAGACATTGAACAGATAACATACGCCCTTAAAAAAACAACAAAAAAAAAATCCCAAGACCAGTGGGGACAGCTGTTAAAATGTACAGAAAAACAAACAAATACCCTTTAATGACTAAAGGGGGGAAACTAAGACTGGAGAAAGGCTGTTATTTTTGACTGAATATTTTTAATATCTACTTTGAGTTTATATACTGAATCATCTTCAAGAACAGACGAGGCAACGTTTGCCCTTTTAACCTTAGAGATTTAAAATAAAAAAGATCTAAAGTCCTGATGAAGATATTATCGTTCTCCGGCTGACTGACGCTAGCAGATGATGGAAAGTTCAAGACATTGCAAACTCAAATTCAAAATTCCTCACGACTTAAGCATAGAGAAAGGAGACAAAGAAGGAAAAAAAAAATCTCAGCCATCAGGATACACCAAACATTTTCCTCATATACTCTGCTTTTATGTACAAATGTAAACAAGGTGTAGAAAACACAAAGTACTGGATAACTAGAAGCCATTTCTGCCTCAGGTGAGGTGTTGCCCTCTAGCCCCGCCTCCTTGGTCATGCGCATGTTTAATATGGTGGCCACACAGCGCAGATAGACCATCAGCTGCCAGTGACCTTAACATGAACCCAAGTCAAAACAACCTCATCTTTGAACACGATCGTTCCCTGTAGCCTTGTTCAAATCCAAACTGCCCAGCTGCATTATGTGACTGTGCTCTGCCACTTCAGCTTTCTGATGACCTTTCAACACAGTGCTCTTTTTAAGGTTGTGGCAGGTTATGCTAATTAAAAGGTTTAGTTGCGGTTGTAGATCAGTTGTGACATGGAACAAGGAGCTCGCAACAAAGCCTCAGGTTATCCGGGCTGCTTTTCATCATTCATTGTCATACCCCCGGAAATAAAAAGGTTCTTATAACCCCTCACTGCACCGGGGAAACTAAGTGCATGCAAAACCACAACAGGAAGACGGACAGAAGAATCTTTACATCTCTCTGCTGCGTAACACTGGATAACATTGGGTGAGCGGTAGAAACTTCATGACAGCTCACCCTCTGTCTTTTCGACTTTGTTGGTGTGACACTGCATTGCGGTAATGCTGAGTGTTATTAACAGGAACACCAAAATAAAACTTGTGCTGAATAAAAGTGGACCTTCTGCAGCCACACTGAGCAGGAACAAAATTTAATTTGCATTTCCAACTGCTTCCAGTCAGAGCACGTTGGATGGTAGCTCAGAGTGCAACTGGCAGCAGATCTGACGTTTGATTTAGACTTTTTTTTTTTTAACTCATGATGTGGTTTAAGCATGAAGTTACTGAAACCAGACGGACGAGATGAATCCTGACTGGGATTCTTCTCGAGCAGCTGCTGACTTGTGACAAATGTTTGTGTTTAATAAGGCGCGAAGGACAGATGATAGACAGGAAGTGGCATTGTGGCGTCCTGCAGACCACAACTTCAGATGGAACAGTACCGCTTCAGTCAGCACTCAAACTTTCTGCAGCAGCTGTTAGTGAGATGTGAGCAGCAGGGGGCGACAGCCTCCAGTCTAGATGCTGAAATCAACAGTTTAGATTTTCAATCAAAATTCACTAACTGAGCTGAAGAGTTACTTTGCGCGAAGGCTTAAAAATGTTTTTCTCAGAGACGTCTGACGTTGTGGCTACACAGACAATGCCCACTTAGCAATTTGACAACCACATCCTCAGCGTACATCAACCACTGCAGCAAAAGTTTAATTTCGGTTCTCCAAATGAAAATCTAAACAGTCTGAGCAAGATTGTGATGGTGAGTGAACCAAACATCTGGAGCATTTTCCAAAAGGAAAATATTTTGTTTTGGGTTTCGGCCTCTGACATGTCAAAGATGGCGTTCTCACTCTTCCGCCTCACGGCTCCTTTTGTAGATTGGCACGTTGATACTGTGGAATGCTGGCACCCAGCGGTTGTCATGGAGACCCACATTACAGCCAGGTGTGTCCCTGTGGGCGCCATGGCAACACATCCAGTATCCAGGTCCATAAGGCAGAGCCTGGCAGTACGGCTTGTGGTGCCATCTGCACAGCGACACATCACCGTGGCCGAAGCGCTTCTTGCACTGCTTGCACGGGTCGTCGCGGTAACGGGGGTCAGACACCCAGAGGGAGTCGGCCGGCCTCACACCGTAGTTCTCGATGATGAACCTGAAGTAGTGGCAGGTGCACTTGAGGGCGGCGAGGCTCTGTGTGGGCAGCAGCAGGAAGATCTTCACCAGCAGGTGGTGTGGCAGCACGGCCAGATACGACTGCGGCTCCAGAAGCTGCTGCAGCCGCTGACGCATCTCTAAGAAGTCCTGCGAGGCAGACGGGGACCTTCTGAGAGGCACCACGTCCACCCCCAAACTCACAGCGCCGCCCTCCTTCTCTCGCTGCATTCTGCCAATTTTTCTCCTCTTCTTGTCTGGGTTGGTGTCACCGCCAGAGGACTGAGCAGGTGGAGAGAGAGGCCTCGGGAGAACGGTCTCCAGGTCAGAGGTCACATGTTGAGCGTTCGCGGTGTAGCTAAGGAGGCGTGGTTCAGTGTGCAGTGAGCAGAATGGGTGTGGCTCTGTGACAGGAGGAGGCAGAGATAAAAACAGCAGCCCCGGCAGAGGTTCCTCTGTGGTTGGTGGAGACTTATAAGAGGGCGTGGCATCAGTTTGAGTCTCTGCGGGAGCCTTAGCCGCACTGCAATGGTCAGGGTCTAAGGGTAAGGAAAGGGGTGTGGCAGGCGGACGTGCGAGAGGTGTGGGTTTTTCTGTGCAGCTGACCAGGTTCCTTTCTTCAAACCTGCTTGGACTCTGTCCTTCTGCTGGTGACAATAATAATGAAGATGGTGATGAAGGCTGGGAAGGGGCAGAGCCAGGCTCCCCGGTAGCTAACAGCACGCGACCTACTGTCCTCCTCAGACTGTTACTCCTCGAAAGATCTCCCTCTGTTCTCCTCCTCAGACACTCAGACTCTAGCTTGGCCACCATATCTGAAACTTTTACAATCTCTGGCTCCTCCCCCACAGCCAGCCCAACTTCAAGCCCCTCTCTGACCTCTGGGGGTGGAGCTCTGGACAGAGTGATAGTTGTGCAGCTCCTCTGCAGGGAGAGCTGAGGCTTGATCTTGGGCTGTTGCTCATATACCCTCTGCTCCAGGAACGCCACCATCTCCACCACCGACACTGCTTTGAGAGCCTCCTGCCGTTCCACGGATGATGCTGCTTCAGCTACAGACTGCACACTGCCAGCGGACCTCCTCACCATGTCTGAACAGTTCTTGGTCAGTTTGTGGGTGTGTTGTTGTGCATCCAGGAGCTGGGCTATCTGGTCCTGCTGACCAATCTGGTTTTGGTTGTTTCCAGACTTCCTGCGTCGTTTGGCTGAACTATTTTCCTCCCAGCTTCCCTTTGCCTTCATAGCCCGTGAGAATCCAGACATAACCGGATGGTTGGCATAAGAGACCTGTGACCTGTCCCTGCTGCTGCTGGATGAAGAACATCTGCTGCTGCTGCCTCCGTCAGCACCTGGATGTCCACTCTCTGACGCAAAGATGGCAATCTTCTCCCGAACATGCCCAGGCTTGATGACTGCCCAAATGTCCAATGGACTGTCACCGTCTCCTGCTGCTGTCTGGTACAGACTGAGCGTCTCATTCTCGCAGCCTGGTGGTGGGGGGAGGAAGTGCAGGGTGGTCCTTGACGATGCCTCCAGCCAAAGTGATGCAGCTGCACTGCTGCTCACATCAGAGGTGTTGCTGCAGCGGAGGGTGTTGGTGGAGAGAACACTGAATGGCAGCCGGTTACTGGTGATGTTGGTGTGACCACTGCTGCAGGTCCTTCGCAGTGCCCCCTGCTGCCCCACAAAAATGCTGCTCCGCTGGGATGAAGGCTGAACACCAGAAGAATCCAAACGCAACTCTGAGCGCACTAGCTTAGGATACGACTTCAGATGCATGACTGGCCTGAAAGAGGAGAGGGAGAGAGAGAGAGCGTGTCAGTCAGCCTGAGCCTCTCACAGACAGGAAAAACTCCGGGTTTACTCCTGACAGACGATGACACACCGTGTCACTCTCACTCTCAGCCCAGTGAATCACCAGCACTGCAGGAGAAGAACGCCTTATAAGCAGCTGACTCAGACACAGAGGGAGGATCAGGCACCGTGAACAAGCAATCCTACTGGAAGAATGACTATGCGCACACACACGTACGTTAAAAACATCCAACAGGCTTTAATTCCCTTTTTGTTTATTAATAACTGGTATTTCATCTTCTCCAGCAGGCTGAGGAAAAGTAATCCATCTTCTGCAGTTCTAACTGTTCATTTTAGTTTTTCAGTGGAATGTTATCCTTAGAGTACAGATCGAGTGTTTCTGAGGTTTTATAAAGTTATACTTTGGTATTATTGTACCACATTTTAGTGGTTAACTTTCAAATTCAGATTTTTTGTTGTTTCTCCCACTAAATACTGCC
This sequence comes from Thalassophryne amazonica, assembly GCF_902500255.1. NCBI lineage: Eukaryota > Metazoa > Chordata > Actinopteri > Batrachoidiformes > Batrachoididae > Thalassophryne > Thalassophryne amazonica. The sequence goes on from NC_047121.1 coordinate 28,796,441, forward strand.
ACCTGTTATCCCGATCGCTCACCATCTCAATTATGATCTTTGTTTCTGATTATTTATGGTGCAGCTGTGGAACTTTGAAAAGCCTGGTCAGAGAGATGATGTATTTTTTATGTTTCCCTCATTTTGCTGCTGTGTGACTTAAGGCGAGTATTTGTCATGCACTGTGCAGCACCTGTGACCTCAGTCATCTGCTTAAAACCGTGAGTGGTGCCTCCTATTATCTGACACACCACTGTGCTGGTCATGTGCACAAACACGAAATGTAAGAAAGGGGCACACAGACCTGGTCAGCATCATTCACACATGAAATTCGAAATTTAATATGGATGCACATTCACAAACTGTCCAGTGGGTGCCGGTGTTCAGTATGTCTTTTTGATATGGACTGAAATATGTTTTGAAAACAAATGATGCAAACATTCTGAAATCCTGCAAAAGTGTTTTGATTTGAAGTACTGATGAAAAATTTTGGTATTCACAACATTTCAAATAAGCTGAGACAGGGGCAACAAAAGACTGGGAAAGTTGATTAATGCTCAAAGAACACCTGTTTGGGAACATTCCCCAGGTGAACAGGTTAATTGGAAACAGGTGAGTGTCATGAAAAGGAGCATCCCCAAAAGGCTCAGCCATTCACAAACAAAGATGGGGTGAGGATCACCACTTTAACAACTAAGTGAAAAAAAGTCTAACACTTTAAGAACAATGTTTCTCAACGTTCAATTGCAAGGAATTTAGGGATTCCATCATCTACAGTCCATAATGTAATCAGAAGATTCAGAGAATCTGGAGAACTTTCAACACGTAAGCGGCAAGGCCGAAAACGAACATTAAATGCCCGTGACCTTCGATCCCTCAGGCGGCACTGCATTAAAACAGACATTGTGTAAAGGATCTTACGGCATGGGATCAGGAACACTTCAGAAAACCATTGTCAGTTAACACAGTTCGTCGCTACATCTACAAGTGCAAGTTAAAACTCTACCATGCAAAGCGAAAGACATACATCAACAACGTCCAGAAATGCTGCCGCCTTCTCTGGGCCCGAACTCATTTGAAATGGACAGACACAAAGTGGAAAAGTGTGCTGTGGTCTGATGAGTCCACATTTCAAATTGTTTTTGGAAATCATGGACATTGTGTTCTCCGGACAAAAGAGGAAATAGACCATCCAGATTGTTACCAGCACAAAGCTTAAAAGCCAGCATCTGTGATGGTATGGGGGTGTGTTAGTGCCCATGGCATGGGCAACTTACACATCTGTGATGGCACCATCAATGCTGAAAGGTACATCCAGGTTTTGGAGCAACACATGCTGCCATCCAAGCAACGTCTTTTTCAGGAAATTCCGGCTTATTTCAGCAAGACAATGTCAAGCCACATTCTGCACGTGTTACAACAGCGTGGCTTCATAGTAAAAGAGTGCGGATACTAGACTGGCCTGCCTGCAGTCCAGACCTGTCGCCCATTGAAAATGTGTGCCGCATTATGAAGCGCAAAAATTCGACAATGGAGACCCGGACTGTTGAACTGAAGTCGTACAAGCAAGAACGGAAAAGAATTCCACCTACAAAGCTTCAACAATTAGTGTCCTTAGTTCCAAAAGCTTGAGTGTTGTTAGAAGGAAAGTTGATGTAACACAGTGGGAAACATACCACTGTCCCAGCTTTGTGTTGCAGGCATCCATTTCAAAATGAGCAAATATTTGCACAAAAACAAAGTTTATCACTTTGAACATTAAATATCTCGTCTCTGCGGTGTATTCAATTGAATAAAGGTTGAAGAGGATTTGTAAATCACTGTATTCTGTTTATTTACATTTTACACAACGTCCCAACTTCATTGGAATTGGGGTTGTATTATAAATCAACATTTTTATTGTATTATATACAATTATAGACTTTTGATTTCGCTGTACCTGTGATTACCCTTGGCCAAGGCCTCAGTGAACCCCATCCTGAACAGGTCCGCATAATCACGGGTAGACCGAAATCAGAAGTCTATAACTGTTTTATTATATGGTAAACAAAAAAACTGAGTTTTTCCAAACATACTAAAACTGAAAAATCAATCTCAAGTTTCAACTCTATTATTACTGTCATACTGCACCAACAGGTCCAAAATACTTCATGAGCACAATCTCTAAGGCCCCTTTCACACCGGGGCTGCCTCGAGCTTCCTGTGGTGTCATGACGACGCATGACAACATTTCTTTGGAAGAGGACACACACACGCACACAAATATGAGCCAATTTTAATATAACTGTCTATAAACTGCAAAGCTTGCCAGGAAATTTGCTCTCTTTAGAAAGCTGAAATAACAGTTCAAGGGTGTTTGAGCTTCCTCTCAAATTGTTGTTTCCCCTAACCACGGACTCTGAACTTGAACACCTTACATAGGCCAGAATTAGACTTTTGTGTGGATATAATTATTTTGCCACAAGCAACTGCTGAATTTGGAACAAAAAATTGTGTAATTTCCAACGGTACTTGAATGCAGCATTAGCAGCAGCAGCAGCTCCTGTGTGCGCTGATTATTGTATAAATATAACAATATGAGTGTAGGAATGATAATCCAGCCCTTATGTGCATGTGGCAACGGGTAGATGAATCAAAATGATATAAAGAGCTGTTCTGGAAGGAAGAATTCACACTGTGGATCAGTGATCAGCTGGTGGAATAACCGCACATGTGAGTCGATGCGCGCGTTCACACTGATTAATTTACTGCTCTGATATATTCAGTCATCTTTACACTTATATTCCCCTTTTGACAGTTTTGTTATAAATCATATTATATATATATATATATATATATATATATATATATATATATATATATTAGAACATAATACAATGATACAGCAGTGACCACAGCACACTTTTTCTCTTTTTTTTTTTTTAATTGGAGCAAGACGGAGCGTGCAGCGTGTCGTCAGACAGTGTGGATTCTGATGATGGAGATGATCCCTCTTTTGTTCTGGATGAGGAACCAAAGCAGGTGGACCCACTGACATGCGCACAGGTCTCCACAGTTTCTGTTTGCAGTTTCTCCAGGACTCAGGTGCTATGAGCGCCGTTCCAGCGCCGAGTCCTGGAACTCAGAGATGCAGACACACACTGCTCCAGCTGTGGCTCCAGGCACGTTTCATTTAAAGCGTCGAGATTGTTAGCTTCGTTTTTTAAGTTCCTCTTTCGTCCCTTTTGCGCTCTTGCTTCGCAGGCTGTTCGCTGATAAAGCTCTTTCGTCCACCTTTTCTCAACAAATTGTGACTTTTTAAAACTTTTTTCCTTCGTTCAGGAATCATCGTGTGCTGTGTGACTGGGCCATAAGGAGAACAGAAAGAATAGCCCACCTCCCCCTTCATATACATGGAGAAGCAGTCGAGTGTGTGGAAAGAGACGTTATTTGGAGTCACCAAGTCCAACCACCTGTCATGGACCTTCAACACCTCAAGCCTGGTCAAAAAAGCCCAAAGATGGTTCTTTTTGAGGAAGCTGAAACAAGCACAGCTCCCCAGAAACTCCTACCCAATTTTTATATCACTGTTGAGAGTGTCCTCACCAACTGCATCATGGTGTGGTACAAAGGCTGCACAGGTGCTGAGGAGAAGGACCTACACCATGTCATGAAGACTGCACAGCGTGTGGTAGGGTTGGACCTCCCACACCTAGACTATATCTACACAAACAGTCTTGGGAAGAAGGCCAGCAGCATCTTTTTAGACACGCTTCACCCCGGTCGCCCTCTATTTGAACCTCTGCCATCAGTCAAATGCTATAAAATAATACAATCCTTCACAAGCAGAGTGAGAAACAGCCCCCCCCCCCCCGAAAGCTGTCACATCTATCACCCCCAAAACAATAACTCTTGCACCTTATATAATCACTCAGCAATAAGGCTTACACTATTTCCTTTTTTCTTGAGCCGCTTGGGTGGGTAGGGAGAGTTCCCATGGGATAAAAAAGCTTTTCAACCTATCATCCCTGGTCTTGAGTGGCTCGACTGTCCTCTTTTCTTTACTCTTCCTTTTAGATACAGCTTAGTATACTAGCATAGTTCCACCTTAGAATTGAAAATATAGAAGATATTTCTTACTGAATTTTCATGGGAAAGACGCCAACCTAAATATCGCTGTACTTGTATAATGACAAAGTCTATTCTATAGAAAGAAAGTAGCTTTTTCTATTGATGTGGTGCATCAAAGTTAGCCACAGTCTACTGACTTAATCTTTAAGTGCTCTTTTTTTGACTGGTTACAAGACAATGGTGCTTTATTTACACTCAACAAAAATATAAACGCAACACTTTTGGTTTGCACCCATTTGTATGAGATTAACTCAACAATCTAAAACTTTTTCCACATACACAATATCACCATTTCCCTCAAATACTGTGCACAAACCAGTCTAAATCTGTGATAGTGAGCACTTCTTTGCTGAGATAATCCATCCTACCTCACAGTTGTGCCATACCAAGATGCTGATTAGACACCATGATTAGTGCACAGGTGTGCCTTAGACTGCCCACAATAAAAGGCCACTCGAAAGGTGCAGTTTGTTTTATTGGGGGGGGATACCAGTCAGTATCTGCTGTGACCACCATTTGCCTTCATGCAGTGCAACACATCTCCTTTGCATCATCCGTGAAGAGAACACCTGCCAAACGGCAGTGAATGTGAGCATTTGCCCGCTCAAATCGGTTACGACGACGAACTGGAGTCAGGTCGAGACCCAGATGAGGACGACGAGCATGCAGATGAGCTTCCCTGAGACAGTTTCTGACAGTTTGTGCAGAAATTCTTTTGTTATGCAAACCGATTGTTTCAGCAGCTGTCCGAGTGGCTGGTCTCAGACGATCTTGGAGGTGAACATGCTGGATGTGGAGGTCCTGGGCTGGTGTGGTTACACGTGGTCTGTGGTTGTGAGGCTGGTTGGATGTACCGCCAAATTCTCTGAAACGCCTTTGGAGACGGCTTATGGTAGAGGAATGAACATTCAATACACAAGCAACAGCTCTGGTTGACATTCCTGCTGTCAGCATGCCAATTGCATGCTCCTTCAAATCTTGCGACATCTGTGGCATTGTGCTGTGTGATAAAACTGCACCTTTCAGAGTGGCCTTTTATTGTGGGCAGTCTAAGGCACACCTGTGCACTAATCATGGTGTTTAATCAGCATCTTGATATGGCACACCTGTGAGGTGGGATGGATTATCTTAGCAAAGGAGAAGTGCTCACTATCACAGATTTAAACTAGTTTGTGAACAATATTTGAGAGAAATGGTGATATTGTGTATGTGGAAAAAGTTTTAGATCTTTGAGTTCATCTCATACAAAATGGGAGCAAAACCAAAAGTGTTGCGTTTATATTTTTGTTGAGTGTATTTTGAGCTATTGTCTCATCTACATTTTTGCTACACAAGCCACATGCAGTTAACAGTGGATTGAAGAGAATTAGTATTTATCCATTTATCAAGGTTTCTGTAAGTGCACACAAGTTAAAAGACAAAAAAAAAACCTAATATCTCTTTCTCTGTTTTGCACCACATATATAAGCATGTGAAAACCCACTGCAGTATGACATCATAATGAATAACTGCAGACAGCCATGCGCGCACGCATACACAGCGCAGCAGCATTACCTCAGCCCTCTGTTGGCTCAAAGTTCAGTTTGGGATCTTTCCGACAAACACACCCTGTTTGAACCCGACGGACTTTTCTTCTCAAACAGATAGATAAAGTTTGAGAAGTTTAGATAAAGTTACGTTCCAATATGGAGAAGCCAAACGTTGCATTGCAGCAGCCAATGTGTCCTTTAGCAATGCTGCTACCTCACAGCTGTTAACATGACAGCTACTGTTTGAATGAGAAGGCAACTTCTACATTAAGTAGCTTCCAAAGTCCGTTTTGATGGCAAAGTAGTCAGTTTTAAAAAAATTTGGTCAAAAACGGTGCCCTGACACTTGCACGACTTTGATCCATACACTTGCATGCACTTCGTCGTGATGAACCCACCGTGTTCCCAGCTGGATGTCACGCTTTGTTCCGCTGGACTTGCACTGGAGACTGTGTTGTGTTCCGCTGGACGTGTGCTGGACGCTGCTTATATAAAATAATTATTCTGTGGTGGATTAATCATTTTCTGTCAGAGTTGGCTGTTGAAAACACCTCTAATTGCTTCTGGAATCACACAGGACTGTCCTACCTGCTGATTTTCTCTCTTTCTCATGTGTGCACAATGAGGTGGAGAACGCATTTGGAACGGTCAAATGGTAATTATTTGTAAGGTTTATATTGTGGTGGCCAAGTGGTTAGTAGACTTTGTTTCAGTGCGGAAGGTTCCCGGTTCAAATCCCACCTCTGCCACATTTCTCCATGTAATATGGAGTTGTGTCAGGAAGGGCATCCGGTGTACTTGTGCCAATTCAACATGGAGATCCACCTCTGATTTGCTGTGGCGACCCCGAGTGCAAACAAGGGAGCTGCCGATGGAACTTACTATATTATAATAGCTTGGTAAAATAGTTGCATGTTCATTCCTTCTTGTGAGTAGCTGTAAAAGTATGTTTATGACAGATCTACCATCTCATTAATCGTTCAGATGAGCTGCGCTCTGATCCGGTGCGCTGACACACTTACTCGCACTCACACGCAGTGTTTTTTAATTGTCTGCGCAATGTTCACTTGAAGTTCACGTAAGTAATGCGTGATGGAGATTTTGAACATTTCAAAATTTTCTTTGCGCATGTGCACCAAGCTGTGCACAGTTTACAATGGGTTTGAGACAAGTTTACTCTTGTGCACGGCAGAGTGCTTGCAAGTGCATGGCTCAAAGTCGTGCAAGTGTGTGTGTGTGTGTGTGTGTGTGTGTGGGGGGGGGGGGGGGGGGGGGGCTTAAAGTGTGCTAGTCAGCAAACAGCGCCACCTTTCTGAACACAGGCACTCTTGTGGTGATGGATTATTACAGACGACATGAATCTTAAATACACTTTTTGCTGTTCCCTAGCCAGCAATGAGGATGAGGTGTTTGATGTGTCAGCAAACAAAGTTGGAGAGGATCCAGACTGAGCTTTGAGCTGATTCAGAAGTCATATGTGGGTTTCCATTTGGTGGGTCTTCTTAGTTTGGCAATGACAGAGGCTGAGTCAGAGAGGAAAAAGGCTGCTGAAGCTGCAGAATGCATGAGCTCACCTTTCCACAGCTGTGACCTTTGACCTCATCATGCTCATTCACTGTTTTACATGACAGTCGCTCTGGCTCTGATTAGCAAAGCCTCCGTGTGCGCTGTCGAAAAAGGTTGTGCAACCCAAACTGTTGCCAGTCGCTGAGACAAAGGTTTGGACAGACTGCAGCTCCTTTAAAACATTTACACCACATTTAATATGTTAAACAGCTTCTTATTTGTTCAAAATTCCATTAACAAAAAAATAAAATAAACTCACAACAAAAACTGTCACCTGGCAAACTGAGGGTCCAGAACTGAGAATATTAAATTTATAAGTTCATTAAAGTGGAATGCATTGACTGAAGCCAGAAGTACAGAACACCATTTTATCTGGAACAATTAACTTATCTTTTAAAAATGTAATTAATTTTACATTGCAGTAATCTATTCATCACTTTGCTGAAAAGTCTTTCCTGAATTTGAACATATTTTGTTTCACAACTCTTTACATCCAGTTCAGTTAAACTATAGTTAATTTTATTTATGCATCTTTTCTCTCTTAGAAAACAAACATTAAAAATCAAAGCTAGAGGTGTTGATGGAGTGAATCTTACAGTCACGTCTTTTTAATCTAAATTTGAAATTGTTCTTAAATACCCTGCAGTGTTTCAAAGAAAACATCAAAGCTGGAGGTGTTGATCAAGTGAATCTTAAGCCCCTTTCACACTGGGGGGGCTCCCAGTTGCGCCGTGCGTCATTACGCCGCTGCCGCGTGGAAGCAACTCAGTGCCGAGACGATGCAGCTCGGCACCACAACAGCGTGAGGGCGCAAAGGAGGAAGCAAGTCGGGTGCCGAAAAATTAAACCCGTTTAATTTTTTTGGCGACCTGTGCTCGACGCAGAAAGGAAGTGGTCCCAGTACAAGTTGGGGCAAAGAGGCGTTACCCGGCGTGACTCGAGGCCAATTTATGATTCCTGCTGTGTTCCGTTGTTCCCGCAGTATAAATCACGCAGGATTGTTTTTATGCTGTATACTTAATGCAGTAAAAACTACATGCTGAAGAGAAAAAAAGCAGACTGATTGCCAGAAATATCCAGTAAAAAGTCCGGACATCTCTAGTCCACTCATGGACGTTCGTTCATTCGCACACATGTGAACAATTAAAAGAAAAAAAAAGGTCTGGCTGCAGGCATTAGTTCCTTGTTCTCTGCTCAAACTCACACATCACAGAAAAAAAAAAGGACATAAGTCCTGAGACAGGACATGTCAACATCAACATCAAGCGCATTTCCACATGTGCTTGATGGTTTGCGCGCGTGCCCGCGCATCTCGCGGTCAAAGGAGGAAAGAAAAGAAACAAAAATTGTCTGCAGGCAGTTAGTTCCTTTCTCTCCTCACTCTCTCAGTTAAAAAAGGACATAAGTCCAGGACATGTCAACATCAAGTAGAACTCCAGACATCTCCACATTTGCTTAGGACGGTTCATGCATGCGCGCACATCTCGCGGTCAAGGGAGGAAAGATAAACTAACAGAACTCAGAGCGCAGCCCTGCAGCTCAGCACAACAAGTAGAAGAGAAGTCAGAGTGCACAGTCTGTCTGAAGCCAAACTGTGCACTCTGACTTCTCTGTGCAGAGAACCTGCAGGCTACGTTCTCACCTCCTCTCTGCCCCCTGCTGCGCACACCTGATGCAGAAATTCCTGCGTCGTCATGACGCCACAGGGAGCAACTGGGAGTCTAAAAATTTAAATTTTAAATTGTTCTTAAATACCCTGCAGTGTTTCAAAGAAAACCCTGTGAAACTCGTCTGGCAACAGAAACTGTTCTGTGTTTGCAGCTTCTGTGCAGGTTTCAACCCAACAACATCACAGTCTTCACGTTAATGGAGGAAACTGTGAAAATGATCAGTCATTTTAATGCACTTTATTTTTTGTTTAATTACATCATCAATGATGTCACTCTAAAAGCATTTCCCACTTTCTAACTTGCTGCATCTGTTGTGACTAAGCATCCAACACAGATTATTAATAAATAAATAAATAATAATAATGCACTATGGCTTATCCTCAACCCTCCATCTGTGGTTAGCAGCTGGAAAATCTTCAGTGACTGCAGGGAAAGGGTACAAACCAGAAGTGTTTTGGGGCACTAAAGCCCCTTTCACACCGGGGCTGCTTCCAGTTGCGTTGTGCGTCGTCATGACAACGACGCATGGAAGCAACCTAGTGCTGAGACGATGTATCTCGACGCCACAACAGCGCGAGGCGCGCAAAGGACAAAGCAAATCGGACGCCAAAAAATTAAACAGGTTTAATTTTTTCTGCGTCCTGTGCTCGATGCAGAAATGAAGTGGTTTTAGCGCAAGTCAGAGCAACAGGACGGTACTCAACGTGACAGGAAGCCACACCCTCACAAGACGTTACCCGACGCCAATTTATGATTCCTGCTGTGTTCCATTGTTTCTGAAGTATAAATCAGGCAGAACTGTTTTTATACAGTGTACACACTGCAGTAAAAACTACACGCTCAAAAAAGAGCACAGAAGAAAAAAAAGAAAAAAAAAAGCTGATTGCAGCTGCTGCTCCTTGCTCTTCTTTCACAAAAGTGTTTAAATAAAATCCATAAAAGTCCTGCTCACAGACTGATTGCCAGAGACAGGACATGTCCGCATCCAGTAAAAAGTCCGGACATCTCCAGTCCACTCACGGACATTTCGTTTACGCGCGTACATGTGACCAATTAAAAAAAAGAAAGAAAGAAAGAAAGAAAGAAAGAAAGAAGAAGAAAAAAAAAACTGTCTGGCTGCAGGCAGTTAGTTCCTTGTTCTCTCCTCAAATTCTCATCACTGTGTTAAAAAAAAAGGACAAAAAAGGACATAAGTCCTGCTCACAGACTGATTGCCAGAGACAGGACATGTCCACATCAAGTATAACTCCAGACATCTCCACATTTGGTCACGGACGGTTTGTTCGCACACATGCGCATCTCGTGGTCAAAGGAGGAAAGATAAACTATAACAGAACTCAGAGCACAGACCTGCAGCTCAGCACAAAAACAAATATAAACTAGAAGAGAAATCAGAGTGCACAGTCTGGCTGCAGCCAAACGGTGCACTCTGATTTCTCTGTGCAGAGATCCTGCAGGCTGCGTTCTCTCCTCTCTGCCCCCTGCTGCGCACACCTGACACAGATATTCCTGCGTCGTCACGACGCAACAGGAAGTGGGCACGGTGTGAAAGGGGCTTAAGACCAACAGGCCAATTATGAGCCTGGGCTAGGGTGGTCCTTATTTTGCAAATTAATACTCTGATCGCCTGGACAGGCTTCAATTGATGAGAAAACATGACGTGTAAAATTTTGTTTGTAGTAGCGCTAGGAGAAAAAGATTATACATATACATTTAGAGATGTAGGAAGGAATTTAATTTAACCAGGTTAGTCCCATTGAGATCAAGATCTCTTTTGCAAGGGAGACCTGGGCAATTACCAACTCATCTAACCTGCATGTCTTTAAATGTGGGGGGAAACTGGAGCACCTGAAGGAAACCCACGCAAACACAGGGAGAACATACAAACTCCACACAGAAAGGCCGCGTGTGAGAATAGAGCCCATGACCTTCTTGCTGTTAGGCAACAGTGCTAACCACTAGGGCTGGTTATCAATTCAAATTTCAAGAATCGATTCTTAAGATTCAGAATCAATTATTTCGATTTGATCACATTTCATTGGGTTACTGTTATTAAAACCATTTCTTGAGCCGTTACCTGATTGTCTAGTTATCCAACATGTTAATATTATTTCACAAAATTTGGTCCTCAAAATGCAGGCAATTGTGTTTCAGAGAGTTATAAATTTAAAAAAAATTTAGAGGGAAAACGGCCACAGTCTCCCCTACAAAACCTGCACCTGTAGTGCTCACTGCGCACTGCAGGAGAACCCCTACAGCGGGGGCAAGTTCTCCTAAGCTCTCCTGCAGCAGGAGAACGCGGCTATGGGAAAGGTTCTCACACAGTCCAACCCAGAGAACCTTTGTGCACTATCCCACAGAAATGGCCACTACTGTGACTTGAACGGCGGATGATTGTCTTTTCTTGCCCGCAACAACACAGTCCCAGAAGTCATGATTTACATTAAATGGCTTTGACAGAGGTTGATGAATAAACTGGTTCTAAATCAGAACCAGCGCGTCCACAATTAATGTAGAGAAATGCTAACGTCCTGTTACACACCCTCAGAAACAGCGCAATGGCCAAACATGAATCACAAACATCTAGATGTGAATACAGTAGTTATTGCTAATGTGAGTCAGGGGCATTCAGGTTTGTTGTGAAATGTGTCGAATGATTGATAACTATTGTGTTTTCATATGTTTTAGGTTTTAGCAAGAACACTGTGGGTAGCTGAATGCCTTTCCACTACAACCCCTGGCAAAAATTATGGAATCACCGGCCTCGAAGGATGTTCATTCAGTTGTTTAATTTTGTAGAAAAAAAAGAAAAAAAAAAAAAAAAAAGCAGATCACAGACATGACAAAACTAAAGTCATTTCAAATGGCAACTTTCTGGCTTTAAGAAACACTATAAGAAATCAGGAAAAAAAAATTGTGGCAGTCAGTAACAGTTACTTTTTTAGACCAAGCAGAGGGAAAAAAATATGGAATCACTCAATTCTGAGGAAAAAATTATGGAATCATGAAAAATAAAAGAACACTCCAACACATCACTAGTATTTTGTTGCACCACCTCTGGCTTTTATAAGCTTGCAGTCTCTGAGGCATGGACTTAATGAGTGACAAACAGTACTCTTCATCAATCTGGCTCCAACTTTCTCTGATTGCTGTTGCCAGATCAGCTTTGCAGGTTGGAGCCTTGTCATGGACCATTTTCTTCAACTTCCAAAGATTTTCAATTGGATTAAGATCAGGACTATTTGCAGGCCATGACATTGACCCTATGTGTCTTTTTGCAAGGAATGTTTTCACAGTTTTTGCTCTATGGCAAGATGCATTATCATCTTGAGAAATGATTTCATCATCCCCAAACAGCCTTTCAATTGATGGGATAACAAAAGTGTCCAAAATAAACGTAAACTTGTGCATTGATGATGTAATGACAGCCATCTCCCCAGTGCCTTTACCTGACATGCAGCCCCATATCATCAATGACTGTGGAAATTTACATGTTCTCTTCAGGCAGTCATCTTTATAAATCTCATTGGAACGGCACCAAACAAAAGTTCCAGCATCATCACCTTGCCCAATGCAGATTCGAGATTCATCACTGAATATGACTTTCATCCAGTCATCCACAATTGCTTTTCCTTAACCCATTGTAACCTTGTTTTTTTCTGTTTAGGTGTTAATGATGGCTTTTGTTTAGCTCTTCTGTATGTAAATCCCATTTCCTTTAGGCGGTTTCTTAAAAGTTCGGTCACAGACGTTGACTCCAGTTTCCTCCCATTCGTTCCTCATTTGTTTTGCTGTGCATTTTCGATTTTTGAGACATATTGCTTTAAGTTTTCTGTCTTGACGCTTTGATGTCTTCCTTGGTCTACCAGTATGTTTGCCTTTAACAACCTTCCCATGTTTGTATTTGGTCCAGAGTTTAGACACAGCTGACAGTGAACAACCAACATCTTTTGCAACATTGCATGATGATTTACCCTCTTAAGAGTTTGATAATCCTCTCCTTTGTTTCAATTGACATCTCTCGTGTTGGAGCCATGATTCATGTCAGTCAACTTGGTGCAACAGCTCTCCAAGGTGTGATCACTCCTTTTTAGATGCAGACTAACAAGCAGATCTGATTTGATGCACGTGTTAGTTTTGGGAATGAAAATTTACAGGGTGATTCCATAATTTATTCCTCAGAATTGAGTGAGTCCATATTTTTTTCCCCTCTGCTTGGTCTAAAAAAGTAACCGTTACTGACTGCCACAATTATTTTTCCTGATTTCTTATAGTGTTTCTTAAAGCCAGGAAGTTGCCATTTGAAATGACTTTAGTTTTGTGTCACGTCTGTGATCTGCTTTTTTTCTACAAAATTAAACAACTGAATGAACATCCTCTGAGGCCGGTGATTCCATAATTTTTGCCAGGGGTTGTAATGTGAAAGTACCATTACCAGTGCCTTTTCCTTTTTTGGCCATTGGGGAAAGGCAAAAACTGTAATGCAACAGCATGGTTTTTTAAAAGTGTTCTGAAGGCTCAATCTGGTTAGACTTCTTTTTTGAGGTAAAGGGTATATATGGTGGAGTATGTCCACAGTTAGAGACAGTGTAGCATGTCCTCATGTTGTAATAAATATTCCAGAGAAAGACAAGAGCTCAGAATTTAGAATAGGCCTGACAGAAGTTTCTGTTGGAAGTATTGTAGACATAAGGTCAAGTGGGAGGGGGAAGTGTCGGCTTTTTAAATATTTGAATGACACTGGACTCGTCAAGAGGATTTAGTACTGCTATAACTGACTGATGCAGAAGGTGGCAGCAATGTAACATTAAGGATCCTTTATGCCATTAAATGCCACAGAAGAAGAGAGGTGCACTTGATTTGTTCCACAGGAGTACGTTTTGACACAGAGCATATTTCCGCCTTTACAAAATAAATAAAAGTACTTAATTTACTCATTATCAGTCAGTCTGGGTAAATCATGGGACCCATTGTGCAGCTAAGGCTAAGATAACGTTAGCCAATTAAACTGGTGCACTAAACACCATAGAATAACAAGGGTGCTCTTAATGTTATTCAATGGCACGTTTTAAGGAGCAGGTTAACCCTGTAATCAAAATAAACGTTTTGAAAATTAATCCAAAATTTTCATGATAAAGGATGCACATCATCGTGCCATATGCAAGCCACATCCGAAAGCTGAGGCTGAACTGACAGAGAGAGATGCGAGTCACATACACACACACACACACACACATCTTGCTTTATACATGGGTGCTGGTGAGAAATTTTTGACTGAAATGTTTTTGGCAATGGATGGATTGTGCAGTCACAGCTTGGGACTCCAATAAGGGCGGTCGCATCTCCTCCACTCTCCCTAATCTCTGTTCTCTGCTTTAACCTTCAAATCCCTACTTCACCAGACTGTGGAATTCCTCAAATATATTGGATACTAGATCTATTGGACTACTACTGGATTAACCAGGGAATTGATCAGCTGGTCTCTGAACGCTATTGACAATTTTTTCTACAAGAAGGTCAGGACCGGGGGATCCTACCTGCCCAGATGAAATGCATCCTGCGGGCTGTATTCTCGACTCCTGGAGTTCCCGGCATGTGGCATGCTTAACGCCTTTCTCCGTTGAGGACGTCGAGGATTTATTCATTTTTGGTCTTATGGTAGCAGGGCTGGTACTTTTTGGCTTATGTGCTACCCTGATCTACCAGAAAATTTGGCAAGACTGCGGCATCAAGAACCACGGCCCCTCGCTTGTCCGTCATGATTTAACGAAGTTGGCAAGGCAGTGCATTATCAGACTGCGATGACTCGAACTCAGACGCAAACTGGATGACATCTTGGAGCAGATGCGTGCTTTGCAGTTGAAGTTGAAGATTTCAGAGGTCGGTGAATATTCTTAATTCATAATTGGGATTTGGTTGTTCAAGTGGAACTGTTAAGTGTTTTTCACTGCTCTAACCACAACACTATAGGCTTATCAAGCCTGAAGGTCAAATTGCCCGACTGTTTTTCCCCCATAGGAATTTCTTCGGCCTGGGGATCATTTGGCTGTTTCTTATCTCAACTCACAAAGACAATAAACTGCTTTTCACAGGACTGAAGCATGTTCCATTTCCTTCCCCCATCCCCCTCTTATCTCCCATCAACACCCCCCACTCCGGCATCTGCTCACATCATTCCTTTCCCCTTCTGCGAGGGCAGTGCAGTTTTACCTGCAGCCCCCGTTCCTCCCCCCAAGCTGACGGCAGCGCATCTCAGGGTTGCTGCGTGGCCTTTACCCACTTACCTCAATTCGGATAATGGACTTCTTCAAACTTAGTGCACATAAACAATGTCAAATGTGTATGTGCTGTCTTTAATTCTGATGTGTGCCATTATTACGGTAGACAAGTAATAATTGTGGACTAATTGCTGTCTGAGGTAACTGGAGTGTAAACAGAATTTCTCCACTGTGAGATCAACAAAGTGTATCTCAGTGAAGTGGTACATGTTTTTGAAATTTACAATTTATATTTGCATTCTAAATTTAGAAAAAATGGTGTTTGCTTGCACTATTTGCCACCATAGAGTGCTAAGTTTTGATTTTGAGTTTTGAGATCTGCACAATAAATGTTCTCAAGTGTATTATATCTGTTTTTGTTGTCTTTATTTTATTTTTATCAATTTAGCTTTGCTAAGGAACTATATAACCCATTCAGAAATACTTCCATTGTCATTTTTACACTTAAGTTTATATCACGATATATATAGTTACCGTGAAGGAATTCAATTTATAGTGCAAAATGAATTTTATGTCATATCGCCCAGCCCTAGCTTGTGGGCTTCTACAGTCAACAGAACAGAGTAATCAAAAATGAACGCAGACTAAGCTGTGTCTGAACAAGGGAAGGACTCACCTCCCGACTGTGTTGACTAGTGGGTGGAGTGAGGCGTTGTCCTGGTTTGAGTGGCAGCTCCTCCGAGCCTTCTACCTTTACATCTCAGATGTCCATTGTGATGCCTTCCAAGACAAAAGAACACCCAAAGATGGATCCTCTTCCTCTTCAGATCCACAGCTGTAAAACCCTACATACACACTGTAGTAAACACACAAAGAGACACAATAACGAGTCAACAGACTATATAAAATAAAATTCACATTTTTTGCATTGCCTCAGGGCAGTGGTTCCCAATGCAGGTCCTTGGCAACTCCTTTAGGGTTTGTTTAGCCAATCAAGCCCCAACAGACACTCAAGTGAGCTAATCAGCTGTGGGTAAAGCAGGAACAGATGACAACTGTGACGTTTAGTGGTCCCTGGGGGCTGGGGTTTGGAATCACTGCTTGAAGGCAATTCTTTGACATTCAACCCATCTTAGTCAGAGACAAGTAGACCCAATGTAATCACGAGGACCAGTGAGCAGCCATTGAGCTGGCAGGCCAGACTTGGATAAGGGCTGCAGAACCTAATATGCATGCTCTGATGTACATGTAATTTGACAAGAGATTAAATGTCAGATTCTGACAACTGACTGCAAACAGCAACGGGAGTTTGTGCCATATCAGCTGAATATGACAGTGCAAAATGACCCCCCCCCCCCCCCCCCCCCCAAAAAAAAAACAAAATTGCAGAGATCATATACACATACATAGACACACACACTGACCATATGGAAACGCTCACTTACTGCATTTTTAATACATTTACAAAAAATAATTTAACTCATTTAATTATTTTTCTCCTTTTATTTAGAACATTTGGTTTAAGTATGCAAACAAAAAATGGCCAGCACTGTGGGTTAGTGGTGAGCAAGAAGGTCCTGGGCTCACTTGAGGTTTGTCCTCAATATCATCTGAGGGAGTTTCTGCTTACCACCTATACATATTCGGTCTTGGAAGACTCCATTAACTTTTGGAGGTGATCCGGATACTGGATCAAGTTTCACTTTAAATAGGCTTTGACGAATTATGTCAAAACTACTCCATGGATTCTCACCACATTTTGGAGGTGATCCAGATCCGGATTGGCAGACATCAGACATCTCCGATTGCTCATTTTTAGTAAATTTACAAAATCATCATTAAAAAAAAAAACAAAAAAAAAACTTCACATTGTCATTATGGGGTATTTTGTGTAGAAAAACGAATGAATGCAAACAAAATCCGACTGTGTGTGTGAATGCAAAGCATCCTTGTAAAGAGCTTTGAGCTTCTGATCAGATGGAAAAAACACACACACACTATATATATATATATATATATATATATATATATATATATTATATATATATATATATATATATTATATATACACACACATACACACTCATTAACAGTGGTCTTTCCTTGATATATATATATATAACTTCAGTTTTCAATATCACTGTACTAAAAATCAACCTGAAAATAAAAAAAATACAAGGTAGAATTTAAACTTAACTACCCCTCCCCCCTTTCAAGGACATGTCTCAAAACACCTGAATGGCACTACCTGAGAAACTGGAGTAAGGTGAAGAGCACCTGAGGACGGAAAACGTCATGGCCATTGTCCAAATATTTATGAACCTGCATGTACATTACAACTGAAATTAAATTTTTCATTGAAAAAAGAAAAAAAATTCTCATCCTTCCTTTATACAACCATTCAATATACAACAACTGGCAAAAATTATGGAATCATTGGCCTCGGAGGATGTTCATTCAGTTGTTTAATTTTGTAGAAAAAAAAAAAGCAGATCACAGACAGGACACAAAACTAAAGTCATTTCAAATGGCAACTTTCTGGCTTTAAGAAACACTAAGAAATCAGGAAAAAAAAAAAACTGTGGCAGACAGTAACGGTTACTTTTTTAGACCAAGCAGAGGGAAAAAAAAAATATGGACTCAATTCTGAGAAATAAATTATGGAATCACCCTGTAAATTTTCATCCCCAAAACTAACACCTGCATCAAATCAGATCTGCTTGTTAGTCTGCATCTAAAAGGAGTGATCACACCTTGGAGAGCTGTTGCACCAAGTGGACTGACATGAATCATGCTCCAACACGAGAGCGTCAACTGAAACAAAGGAGAGGATTATCAAACTCTTAAAAGAGGGTAAATCATCACGAAGTGTTGCAAAAGATGTTGGTTGTTCACAGTCAGTTGTGTCTAAACTCTGGACCAAATACAAACATGGGAAGGTTGTTAAAGGCAAACATACTGGTAGACCAAGGAAGACATCAAAGCGTCAAGACAGAAAACTTAAAGCAATATGTCTCAAAAATCGAAAATGCACAACAAAACAAATGAGGAACGAATGGGAGGAAACTGGAGTCAACGTCTGTGACCGAACTGTAAGAAACCGCCTAAAGGAAATGGGATTTACATACAGAAAAGCTAAACAAAAGCCATCATTAACACCTAAACAGAAGAAAAACAAGGTTACAGTGGGCTAAGGAAAAGCAATCGTGGACTGTGGATGACTAGATGAAAGTCATATTCAGTGATGAATATCAAATCTGCATTGGGCAACGTGATGATGCTGGAACTTTTGTTTGGAGCCGTTCCAATGAGATTTATAAAGATGACTGCCTGAAGAGAACATGTAAATTTCCACAGTCATTGATGATATGGGGCTGCATGTAAAGTAAAGGCACTGGGGAGATGGCTGTCATTACATCATCAATAAATGCACAAGTTTACGTTGATATTTTGGACACTTTTCTTATCCCATCAATTGAAAGGATGTTTGGGGATGATTGAAATCATTTTTCAAGATGATAATGCATCTTGCCATAGAGCAAAAACTGTGAAAACATTCCTTGCAAAAAGACACATAGGGTCAATGTCATGGCCTGCAATAGTCGGATCTTAATCCAATTGAAAATCTTTGGTGGAAGTTGAAGAAAATGGTCCATGACAAGGCTCCAACCTGCAAAGCTGATCTGGCAACAGCAATCAGAGAAAGTTGGAGCCAGATTAATGAAGAGTACTGTTTGTCACTCATTAAGTCCATACCTCAGAGACTGCAAGCTGTTATAAAAGCCAGAGGTGGGGCAACAAAATACTAGTGATGTGTTGGAGCGTTCTTTTGTTTTTCATGATTCCATAATTTATTCCTCAGAATTGAGTGAGTCCGTATTTTTTCCCCCTCTGCTTGGTCTAAAAAAGTAACCGTTACTGACTGCCACAATTTTTTTTTTCCTGATTTCTTATAGTGTTTCTTAAAGTCAGAAAGTTGCCATTTGAAATGACTTTAGTTTTGTGTCATGTCTGTGATCTGCTTTTTTTCTACAAAATTAAACAACTGAATGAACATCCTCGGAGGCCGGTGATTCCATAATTTTTGCCAGGGGTTGTATAACCAACAACCCACTCACATTATAAACTATAGAGAAAAGCCAAAATTGCTCCCATGGAGAGTTCACCAACTGGAGGAAATTATAAACACACCACATGCTGTTCTGATGTTGCATTGATCATAATTTCCATTATCTTTTTGCCAGTCATGTTACTGTGGGTTAATGAGAGACTGATGATACCAAAAAATACTTAGAAGCAAGTCACACTTGATTCATTACTGGACCACAAAGCTCCTCTATGCAGTCTCCAATTCTCTCATTTAGGAACAACTTGCTCGTCTCAACATGTCTCACTAAACATGACTCCCGAAAAACTAAATTAAAGACAATCTTTGTAAGTATATGGTTCTTGGGCAGTGAACTGAGTAGTCTGTAAAAAGGCAGAAACTTGACTAACCTCCACAGCTGATTGGGAGACAATATCAGCATTTACCATTTTTACCCTTTTGGCAGTTTGTCAGCAGTATTATGTCAGACCTTTGTGACATCCCACCACTCCACAACATAAAGATGCAACAACAGCAAGCAAAAAGAGGGGAGAAGCCAAAAGAAATGGCAGTTTGTTTCTGTAGTGGAGGTCTCATACAGTGATCAAAGTGGGCCATGAAAAAAATAAAATAAAATAAAAAAAAAAAAGCCTGAAAGTTTTTGGCATCAGCCAAAGTCCCTGGCCTGGGGGGGGGGGGTTCTCCCCCAGAAAAATTTGAAATCTTCACACACATACGGTCTGTTAGAAAAGTATCGGACCTTTTTATTTTTTGCAAAAACCTGATGGATTTGAATCACGTGTGCTTGCATGAGCCAACCTTGAACCTTTGTGCGCATGCGTGATTTTTTTCACGCCTGTCGGTTGCATCATTTGCTTGTAAGCAGCCTTTGTGTGAGGATGGGTGGAGTCTCTCGTCGTTTTTTTTCTTTGCAAGGAAATGGCGGAACAACTGGAGCAGCGCGACTTCAAATTTTGCCAGAAACTGGGCCACAGCCAGGTGGAAACCATTCGGATTATTCAGACGGCTTTCGGTGACGATGCTCTGGGCATCACACAGATTAAGGAGCGGTACAACCGGTTTAAAGACGTCCGCACAATGGACAGCGCGCCGCACTCCGGTCGGCCATCAACATGCTGAAATGACCGGATCATTTCCAAAGTGAACGCTGTGGAGATGTGGGACCGTCGTGTGATTATCCGAGAAATTGCGG
Organism: Thalassophryne amazonica; assembly: GCF_902500255.1. Taxonomy (NCBI): domain Eukaryota; kingdom Metazoa; phylum Chordata; class Actinopteri; order Batrachoidiformes; family Batrachoididae; genus Thalassophryne; species Thalassophryne amazonica. Next base: position 28,816,813 of record NC_047121.1, read on the forward strand.
AAGAGGTGGACATCAGCACTTTTTCGGCACATTCCACTGTGAAAGAAGATTTTGCCATGAAAAGAGTGGCGGCGAAATTCATCGGCACGAAGCTGATGGTGCAGCAACAGCGCCTCCGTGATGAAGCCTCACAGGACATGCCCTGACATGCCCAGCTCTTGCACCATTCGGAAGATTCAGACGGCTTTCGGTGGCTTTTCAGTCGTGTGACTATCCGAGAAATTGGTGAGAATTCATGAAGTAGTTTTGCACTTAATCCTTCAAAGTGTACCTTATTCAGAAAGTCAGGGTGGGTGGCTCCATTTTGTCAAACAACTTCTGGTATGCCACTGCATCGATGATTAGCTACGTGGGAACACAGTACGCAAGAAGTGCCCAAACATGAGCAGCATTAATTGTTCAGTTGTTGGGTGCCACAACAACTGGAAGAAAAGGAAACTATTGCTTTCAGAACGATGTTTTGAACATGGAAAGGAGAGATCTGAGAGCTGTGGACGAGCATTTAACTTGTTCCCTCCTTCATTGAAAGATGAGGATCTCCGGTGCTGGCCAAAGGCGTTGAATTTAAAAAATCCACCCAAACATCCCGATGTCTGTTCTTTTTATTTTATGGAGAAAAAACCCCCCACACCACTGGATCTTTACCCAGAGAAATGGTTGGACTACAACACTCCGTTGAAGAAGCTACGGCGAATGCTTGTGAGACAAACGGGTAGGCTGTGTTTGTAGCCTTAGCTGCTATCTAATTTACTAATTTTCTGGCGTTTGATACAACCAAGCACTGCATGAAATATTAACGTTACGTAATCTTGGCATTATGGTGCTACGACTTGTCGGGTAGTATTTTAACTTGACTGCGCTTTTATACGAGCTCCGCAACCGCTGTGCGGCACAGAGCTCGTAGCTCCTCATAGCCAAACCGTCCACACCGAGTGACAACACAAAGTAGGTAAAAATAATCGAAGCCACTTTTTCATGTCATCTTCCCACTCTTATGACCAGTGGGTGAGCCAGAGTCAATCCTGTTGAGCTTTTCAAAAGGTTTTTGTTTCTACCCATGTAATATTTTCCATTGTTCTATACTGAAAACACCGCTCACCGGAAGTCCAAAGACAAAACGGAAATGCCTCTGTTGTAAAAGTGGGCGGGGCTGAACAAGGTGAATATAAAGTGAAATCTTGATCCAGAATTCAGATCACCTCGTCGACAGCCCAATGTGTGTCCATGGTGAAAATGTGGTGAGAATCCATATAGTAGTTTTGACGTAATCCTTCAAAGTCTATATAAAGTGAAACTTGATCCAGAATCTGGATCAACTCCAAAATTTAACAGAGTCTTCCATGGCTTAATATGCATCTGTGTTGAAATCTTCTTCAAAAGCTGTGCAATAGTTTTGATGTAATCCTGCTAACAGTAATACTTCAAAACCTATATAAAGTGAAACCAAATCCAGATCACCTCCAAAATTGAATGTAGTCTTTCTTGGTCTATCTGTGGTGAAAATTTCATCAAAATCCATGCAGTAGTTTTGATGTAATCTCGCTAACAGACAGACGAATAAATAAATGCTGATTTTATTACACCCACCAAGGACGGAATAAAATCAAAGACTTACCGAGAGTGTTAGCTTGTCTATATAAATGATGATTAAAAAAATGCCAGGTCAGCGTTTTGGTCCTTTTGGTCGAACCAGCCCCATTTGAATTTATTCATGATGAAATTTAAAAAGGGTCCCTGCAGCAGAACAACATTACCTCCATGTCCTTTGTCGTTTTAACATACGTGGGCTCACGATAAAATCTTTAACAGCATCGTGTTACATTATCTCAGATCAGGATGTGAAAACGTGAGGCTTAATATACACTGTGGCGTCTCATCAGAGATGTTTCCAAACAATTTTACAAACAGCGTGAAAACACTCCACAGTCTAAATCTGACGCATGCCAAGAAAACAAAAAATAACCTTTCTTCCAAGTTTATTGGTGGTTTGCAAACCAACATGGTGCATTACCACCACCTACTGTTTGGGTGTGGAGCATTAATGGATTCTGACGTATGCTCTCAAAAATAATCCGGAAGGTTCACCACGCAAGTAAAAACCTGGATTTCTGGGAATTTCAAGAAAACTTTAGTCATCTCTTATGAGTTGCACTACCAATAGGTAGGTTTGATTCTCAATCATGCTACTTATTTGGGTCCTTGAACAAGACACTGCATTGTCCTAGTCAATATAAATAGGGATCAACTTTGGCTGGTGAAGTAAAACGAGTTGGACTGGCATCCCCTACCAGGGTAACTTAAAAGCTTCATTTCAATGTCATTTTTGTGTCATACTGAGGCAAAATAAATAAGTCTCAATACTCAGTCACTGTCAAAATACTCAAGAACCTGGTTAACATATCTGACATAAGTCAAACCAATCTCCATACAAGTGAACTGAAAACAGGTGCACAGAGGAACCCTCTAAAACAGAAATAACTGGCATATTCACCTCTTCTCAAATGGATTGCTGTTGCGTGTTCTGGATGTGTTCTCGAGTCCACTATCCTAAACACAACAGCAGCATGCGGCCCAACAGCTACTATAAAGTGACAGCCAGCAGCTGCTCTCTGTGTCAGGTCCATTTACATGGCAAACACAGTGTCTGCACTTAGCCAATCAGCTGCTGCAACACTTTTCTTGTGTCTATATAAGGCAACATGTAATCAATAGTTCTGGAATGCCAATGATGAGTGAGTGCACACATTCTGGAACAACTGTAGTGTGTAGGTGTCACATTTTGAGGGCAACACAGCTACACAGACTCCTGCCATGTCCAGTGTGGCTGCATTCAGACTGTAAACAGCCGCACTGGAGCCAAACATCACAAGACCAGACTCTGTGGGAAACCAGAGGATGTGTGGTGGACTGCTGACCCATCCACAGCGTGCTACGCCTTTTCATCAAACGCCTGCTGGGATATGGTCCAGCCCCACATGATCCTCAACAGGATAAAGTGGAAAGTAAATAAGACATGGATTGCCTCATTTTCTTTCAGCTTTAGTCTTACAGCCTCAAATCTAACTTGTATTGGTACAACCTAATTATCACATATCTTATCAGCAGCAGGGGATCACACCTACTTTTATTTTAGTTTCCATTATATACCAGCTGGGCAGGGTTTAACCACATCTACAGTTGACTGGTTGGTAACTGAAAGACACAATCGATCAGCCTGTGTTATTAACAATACAGCAAATTACCCAGAATTCCTCTCCATGCTGAACCTGTAATTAAATGTTATAGAAGAAATGATCAACCATCCCTTCACATCTCTCCTGTCCTTGCTCAGGGTTTTGGACTGCATTTATATTGTGCTTTTCCATCTGAATCTCAAAGCACTCTACAAGGACGCCTTGCACTGTGAGGATTTTGTTGGCATTCAATCTTTTTCCCCATACTGCTTACAACCTTACAGCCTGATCCCAAAATGAATGAAATTCATTTTTTTTCCCTCAAAATTCTACACACAATACCCCATAATGACAATGCGAAAAAAGTGAGATTTTTGCTAATTTCTTAAAAATAAAAAACTAAGAAATCACATGTACCCCATGTACATATAAGGTCCCACAGTTGACAGTGCATGTCAGAGCACAAACCAAGCATGAAGTCAAAGGAATTGTCTGCAGACCTCCGCAACAGGATTGTCTCAGGGCACAAATCTGGGGAAGGATACAGAAATATTTCTGCTGCTTTGAAGGTCCCAATGAGCACAGAGGGATCCAACATCTGTAAATGGAAGACGTTCAGCTGCACCAACTCTTCCTAGACCTTGCACTCGTGTAATAACAATGACAATAAATCTCATCCGTCCATCCATATGACGCTGCTGTGGACCGAAATGATGCATGCACAGTGAAGGCAGGGCGGGCTGATTTTTAGGGGAGACCATTCAGTCGGCAACACTGGCACACCTCTCAGAAGAAGTACCCCCTCCAAGGAGCTCAACAGATTCTATGCCACTATCTCCCCAACTGCGCTTTGCTCAGGACAGCACCGTGTACACACACTCCATCCTTAACTCTTGATATTTCAGTGATTCTTTCAGTGTATGCACTTCAATGTGCACAGAGTGTGCAAAAGGCTGCCTCAAGCGTATCAGGGTCTGTACAGATCATGGATCGACTATGGTCCATAACACCAATAGCAAGTTCTTAGCTTGGGGAAGTTCTACCAGATACAAATCGATTCAAGGCCATGCAGAGACAGAATGAAAACAAACTGAGGTCAGAGATTATGCATGATGAAATCAGGACTATGTACCTCTGACAAAGTCACAGACCTATACAAATGCCTTATAGGGCTACATGAATACATAAAAAGACACACTGATTATTGTGGCAAATGTCAAGACTGTGATATGGCAAAGGTACGGTCACATAGTGTTACTGTTAAGTCTAAGTATTTTAGAAGGTGACCAATTTTGGAATTGTGTCTCTGTACGTCACAAAAATAGTGTTGAAATTAAAATAAATAAAATCAAGATATTCTTGTAGTATAGACTTTAAGCTTTTGCAGGAGGGCATGCGTGTGCGCAAACATGAGCTTTTGAAAAGACCGGAAGTTGCCTTTGACCGCGTGTGATGCGCATGCACACCGACATCTGTGAGATGTCTTGGAAATCACTCCAGAGGTGTTATCAGGTTACAAAAACAGCTTTTTCAGTCTTAGAAGTGTTTATTTCTCTCTAGCTTTTATATAATATATGAGAAACATGTTAGATTTACACAGAAATGGAAGCGGTTCCGGAACAGAGCGGATTCTGCCATGCTGGATTAGAGAGACCAACCAGTGACGTCACGGTGCCTCTCTACTCTCATTGGCTGTCACTGTCCTTCCCAATACCCCCCCCCCCCCCCCAAAAAAAAAGCAAATTTGCATGATTTATGCCATCGGCCATGAAGTTAACAATAGGAAACAGAATGTGACCTGTTAAAATAGGTCAAGGTTAACCATCTTTGAACTTGTCCAAGGTTTGTGTCCCAAGAATATTCTCTGTGTATTTGAGGACCCTGGCAGTAATAAGACTGGACTTATGCTAAGCACAAACAGATGGACAGATAGTCGGATGGACATACACACACACACACACATACATAGACACACACACATAATAAAATAAAGATGGCCTTCGCAATACCCAAAGGCCATATTTTGGCCCCAGGTAATAAACCATACTGTAAATTGCAGGATGGCACACACCTAGCAAGTAATATACCAGTGTCAATATTATTACTATACTACTACTGAGTATTAGCTGATAGAGATGTTACTTCTGCTCCTAGTGAGCAACATTGCACATTTTAAAAGGAAATAATTTTAGAAATTTATTGCATCCACCAAGGATGTAATAAAATCATCTCTGTTTATTTGTCTGTCTGTTAGCAAGACCACATCAAAACTACTACATGGATTTTAATGAAATTTTCACCACAGATCAGACAAAAGAAGACTCCATTAAATTTTGGAGGTGATCTGGATCCAGATCCTGGGTCAAGTTTCACTTTATATAGGCTTTGAAGGATTATGTCAAAACTACTTCACGGATTCTCACCAAATTTACACTACAGATACATATTAAGCCATGGAAGACTCCATTAAATTTTGGAGGTGATCCAGATCATGGATAAAGTTTGTCTTTATAGGCTTTTAAAGATAATGTCAAATTTTGAATTTGAGTTTTGGAGGTGATCTGGGTCCGGATTGGCAGATGTCAGAAATGATCGATTGCTCTTGTTTATAATATGTAGAAGCCTGGGGGTCTTCCTATAAAATTCATTAATTTTCTATTCACCTTATTTAGGAAGTCAGGGTGGGCGGCTCCATTTTAGTGTCCGAACATCAGCAGCATTAATTGTTCAGTTTGTGGGTGCCACAACAACTGGAAAGAGGAAACTATCGCTTTCAGAACAATGTTTTAAACATGGAAAGGAGAGATCTGAGTACTGTGGACGAGCATTTAACTTGTTCCCTCCTCCATTGAAAGAGGAGGATCTCCGGTGCTGGCTAAAGGCGCCGAGTTTGAAAAATCCACCCAAATGTCCCTATGTCTGTACTTTTCATTTTATGGAGAAAAAAACCCCATACTACAGGATCTTTACCCAGAGAAATGGTTGGACTACAACGCTCCATTGAAGAAGCCACGGCAGATGCTCATGAGACAAACGGGTAAGCTGTGTTTGCAGCGTTAGCTGCTATCTAATTTACTCATTTTCTGGCGTTTGATACAACCAAACCCTGCATGAAATAACACCATACGCATATTAATGTTACGTAATCTTGGCATTACAGTGCTACTACTTTTCGGGTAGTATTTTAACTTGATAAAGCTTTTATACGAGCTTCGCACCGCACAGCGGCGCGAAGCTCGTAGTTCCTCATAGCCAAACTGTAGTCAAAATAATCGAGGGCCACTTTTTCATGTCATCTTCCCACTCTTATGACCTGTGGGTGAGCCAGAGTTGTTCCCTTTGAGCTTTTCAAAACGGTCTTTGTTTCTACGGTTGTAATATCTATATTGAAAACACCGCTCACCGGACGTCTTAAGACAAAACGGAAATGCCTCTGTTGTAAAACTGGGCAGGGCTGAATAAGGGGAATACTCATTCCATTTAAGGGGCGCAGGGGAGACAGGTGTGACGGGGCCTTTAAAAAGAGTAAACAGTTGTTTGACATAAATGGCTTCACCCAACCACTAACCATGAGTGTAAAACAAAGTTTGTGTTATCATTCATATTATCTAAAAAATGGCCAAAAAAAAAAAAAAAAAAAAAAAAAAAATCTGCCAGGGTATGCAAACGTTTGAGCACAACTGTATAGACAAACAATTTAAAGATTCCACTTCACCCATCCTGCGTATCTATGGAAGTGGGAGGAAGCTGGACCACCTGGCGGGAACCCACGCAAACATGGAGAGAATATACCAACTCCACACAGAAAGGACCCGGCGAGAAGCGACCTAAGGACTTATTTAATTAAAAAAAAAAAAAAGTATAAAAGCTCAAAGGTTCAAACTTTATCACAGCTCTGAATATCTTTCTGCTGTTTAAAATGCCAAACAGCAGTCTTCTGATCAGCATAAGTCATTTGTGCTTGTGATGAGTCAATTTCAGAGGAGCACTCTCAGTTCAATATTTCTGCAGCATTAAGAACATTTTTGGATTGTCAGCAGTCGTACACATCTTAACTTTTGTCATTGCTGTTTTATGCAGACTATCTCCAGCAGCTTATCTTCTAAGCATGCATGAAGTTCATTTTGTGTTTAATCTGAGTGTTTCAGAGTCAGGCTGACAAAGCATTTGAGAACATTGCATGATGTTCAGTACTAATGACCAAAGATTTTGACAGCTTTAGTCGTTTTACCTAAGTGGACAAGGAAGATATTCGTCGGTACATCCTTTTCAAATACTAAAAGTAAATTAATCAGCAACTATTTTGATAACAGATTAATCATATTTAGCCATTTTTTTAAAGAAATATCCAAGTTCTCTGACTTCAACAACTTAAATATTTTTTGAATCATTCAACTAGTTTTTTTTCCCCTCCCCTCTGGCAGTCAATGGAACATCCTCAGGCTGTGAACAGTTAAATTCATTTAGTTTATATAGTGCCAAATCACAAAAAAGCTGCCTCAAGGCGCTGCACACAAGTAAGGTCTAACCTTACCAACCTCTACTGCAAGTACACAGGCGATAATGGTAAGGAAACACTCCTTCTGATGATACTGAGGAAGAAATTTTAAGCAGACCTGAACAAAATAAGACATGAAGGCACCATCTTGAGCCCTTGAAAATACTGCAACATTTTTTGGACCCAACTGATTATTTTCTCAAATCAATTATAAAAATTGTTACTTGCAGCCTTATCGTAGGAGGAAATGTAGCAACAGAGTGAAATTACTGTAGCAAACTGCAAAACATCAGTACATTTATGTTGCAAAGTTGTATTTTTTAGCGCACAAAAATGTTAAAGATTGGATGAAATGTTTCTAACCAATATTAATTTACCTATAGATAAATTTGATTTAGCATTTTGCCCACAGAAAAGTAACTGAGTGCAAGTTGATGTATCTACTTGTTACAGTAATAAAAAAACAAAACAAAAAAAAACAAATCTTGGCATTCATGAAAGCTACCCATTTGTTTCTCTATACGCTTTCAATGTAATAGTTAACCTTTTTGAATAATTAATCACTTAAAATAATCTTTATTGAAAAGATTTGGTGAATTATATCTCTGACACACACACACACACACACACACACACACACACACACACACACACACCTTAACACTGACCCCTGTCTCAGCATTCCTATTCATGCACAAACATCAGAATGACATGAAATTAAAACCTAATTTGTGTGCATTCATGCACAGATGCGCAATCTGTTGTCTAGAGCAGACTCTAGCAATTATCCGTCTACATACACATGTAGAAACAAAAACCAATACAGCTATTCTCATTTTACAGATGCTGGCCTGGGAGTGAGGACGGAATGTTAATAATAATCTTTTAAATATGCTCCTCCCGTGTCCTGGAACAACCGAGAGAGGGATCTGAATTTGGAAGAGCTGATTTCTGTGGGGGAATTTAAGTACAATTTAAAGGATGGAGAAAACAGCTCCCCTGATCAATATGATTGCTTTTAAATTTAGCCAAAATATGACAAAAGGTAAAAATAGAAAGTTTTTTAAAAACACGTTTAAAATGTTTGAAAAGGGTGTACAATGTGTGAAAGAAAGTTCTTTAAAAATGTTTACAACGGCTGTAAAATGTGCAAATGCATAGACAGTTCCTTAAAAACACATTTAAAATAAGTTTAACATGTGTAAAAGAATAAAAAGAAACACACAAAGATGTTGAAATTGTGTGTATGTGTGTCGGCGGTGGTGGGGGCACGCAGCTATTCATTTCTTCTGAGGTGGGGGGCTCACTCTTCCACAATTGGAAAACCCCTGATAGCCAATTGATACTGTGGCTTCCCTCAGTAATTGTGCGCAACACATTTATGCACACACTTTAAATGCAATTTTTTATGCAGCCCTCTTTGCAACAGATTTACAACAGTTTTTTATACTTATGTATTTTTTTTTTCCTTTTTCTTTTTGTAGACACACTAAAATGAATTTTGTGCTGTTTTCTCGACTCAAGTGTCTATTCACGGTGAGCTTTTCTTCCGTCTCGGCACTGTTCTGTGTGCCCCCTTCACAATGTGGATTGACCACAGCGCCGGGGAACTCCGATGGTTCTCCGTTTCACAGATGGAGGGTACCGCCAGACAAGGCGCAATAAATAAATAAATAAATAAATAATTCAATAAAACAGTCCTCTGATCTGCAGGCTTTGTAGTGCTTGCGCTTAGTCATGATTCACGCAAACAAAACAGCTGACGTCATTTGTGAACTTTCCCTGTGGAAATGGTGCTCTTAAGCCTTTGTGTGATGTCAGCTATTCCGCCAATAACCCTTTATTTTTGAGTGAGTTCACCAGACCAATAACATGCGAGTCTTGCACTTTGAATCATCGTGAGATGCATGCTTTATGGGATTACACAGGAAAGCAATGGAGACAAGAGAAACAACTCCACGTGGATGCAAACCAACAAATTGCAATAAATTTAACAAAATTACCTGAGAAAACAGAGTGAACACCCTAAACTTGAAAAATAAAAGTCGGCATGATATTAGAGATTGTAACAACCTACTGCTGCGCCACAATTGCATACTGTCACGGTATCAATGGGAAGGTGGAATTCACGCAAAAAATTTTAAATCCTATGAACTCGTCCATCTGTAGCATTTTCAGTGCATTATTTGGGACTTAATATATTAAGTACAATCTTGTTATATAAAGCACAACAAACCATGTCAAGCTGCACTTTAAGAACATCAGCTGTTTAATCCAGTGTCAGAGCCTGATAGCTGGGTCAAAGAGCAGTGCAGCTGAGTCATGTGACCCCCCCCCAACGAAAATAATCACTGAAATGGCTTAAATTTTCATATTTTCGATTCCTGTGCCTTCTTTCCCAGTAATAGAAAGTACAGTAGAAGCTACGGTCCGGGGTGAGCCATACTGTACATGTATGCATATGTACTGCTGTAGAAGACGTACCTCACTGAATTTTCATTGAAGTGTGCTGTATCACACGCAAACCGATTACACCCCAGACAAGCTGGTAGCCAGTTTGTTAATCAGCGGCTCGAGGCAAAGTTCAAAGTGCTGCCAAAAAGCACAGTTAAGGTCCTCTGACACTTGCACGCACTCTGCCGTGCACGAGAGTAAACTAGTCTTGAACTTGTAAACTCGACGCAGCTTTGTGCAAGTGCGCAAAGAAAATTTCGAAATGTTCAAAATCTTCATTACGCACTAATTACGTGAACATTACGCAAACAATTCAAAAACACTGCATGTGAGTGATTGCATCAGCACACTGCATCAGAGCTGAACGATTATAACAAGATGTTAAAATTTAACATAAAACATACTTTTACAGCAGCTCACAAGAAGGAAAGAACATGCAACTTTTACTAAGCCATTACAATATAAACATGACAAATAATTACCTTTCTGACTGTTCCAAATGCTTTCTTCACCTCCTCACGCGCGAGAGAAAAGCTGCACCTGGAACAGCCCTCTGTGATTCTGGAAGCAATTAGAGGTGTTTTCAACAGCCATCTCGAAGAGAAAATGATTAATCTGCTACAGAATAACTATTTTATATACGCAGCGTCCAGCGCGTGGCAGCCAATGGAACAAAGCACACAGCAGGTGGGATCGCCATGACGATGTGCGTGCAAATGCGCAGATCAAAGTCGTGCAAGTGTCAGGGCACATTTACCCGTCTGCACAGCTGCTGATCATTGAAATTGCAGGACAAATAAGATCTTGGCTCACAACAAACTGTCTTGTTTTTGTCTCCGCCGGCGCCTTCTTCATCAAGCAGCCACAAAAGACCACGAAAATGGCACACGTTTGTGGAAAGAGCACAAAATAACCCATATGACAAACTGCAAATCACTGCTAAAAGTAGACAGTCGTAAAGTGCAAAACACTGAGGAAGACACCCAAACACAAAAAGTACAGCACACTACTTCTAACAAAGTGGGAAAACTGACTTTTTCCTCAGATCTTTAACTGGCAGCTATAGTTTTAGTTTAATAACCTAGTGTTTCAAAGGTCTGCCACATCTATAATGGTACAAAATCCACTGTGACTACCTACAAGGTAATACACCTGATTGCGTTGCACAGACACTGCACCATGTTGTGATTCAACAAGATCGAGATACACAGACACACACCTAAGAAAAACTAAAGGAATACTTTGCCGTTATACTGCCATCCAGCGCCGCTATACTGTGGTGTCATCTAATCATGATGTTTCAGAGTGAGACTTGGTGAGAATCTGACTGTGCGCGAACCCAGTTTTGCAGGGAAATTTCATATAAACAACCTCAACTCTATTTTATCCTCCTTACATTCAAACAAACCATGACAAAACGCAAGCGTTACATGAAGCCCGATAATCAGAGGTCTATGCATTTTTTGTTTCATCTTGGCAGTGACCACAGCTTGCGTGGGGCGCTGCAACTGCTGGTCCATCTGGGGAGGGGGCACGCCATCACTGAGCATCAAAGCGGCCGAGACCGGTGCACAGCTGACTCGATCAACTCTGCCTGTCGCGGGATTGATCAGATCAGAGACTAATGCCGTGTTCACACCACACGCGACGCCACAAATTCGCTTCCATCACCCGTTGTGTCGCTCTGCTTGGGCGGAAACTTTCGCTGCGAAAATTCGCCTGCATCATCCAACAGGAGGAGCTTCCATTCCGCTTGACGTGGAGTCAACACAGCGGCTCTTGATCACACGGAGCGAGTTGCTGTGCTGTATTTGTTGTGGAAAGCCGACAAACGTCGCCAGCGGCGCCGTAGCCGTGTTCACAATATCCTCATGAGACGTTCCCAATTCGGGGAGTTTCATCATTTGCTGCAGGAGCTGCGTCTGGATGACGGCCGCTTTCAGCGGTACTTCTGCCTCTCCAGGACCCAGTTTGAGGACCTCCTGTCCCATTCGCGTGCGCACATACGAACAAAGAAGAAAAAAACAAAAACAAAAAAACTGGCTGCCGCTGTGGTTCCTCGCTCTCTCTCCCCTCAAACTCTGTCATCATTGTGTTATAAACCACTCACCATTTGTTTTATCATACATCTGTGTAGTTAATAAAATTATCTTCACGGACGATTCGTTCACGCACGCACATGTAAACAAAGAACAATGAGAAAAACAAAAAGCGGCTGCCCCTGCGGTTCACTCTCTCCCCTCAAACTCTGTCATCATTGTGTTATAAACCATTCACCATTTGTTTTATCATACATCTGTGTAGTTAATAAAATTATCTTCATGGACAATTTGATCGCGCGCACACGTGAAAAAAAAAAAAGAAATAGCTGCTGCTGCTGCTCACTCTCCCCTCAAACTCTGTCATAATTGCGAAATAAAGGACAAAAGGGACATATCCTGCTCACAGGCTGGCTTTCTCCTCCTCAGTCACGTTTTGTGCTTGAACATAAAACTACATTAAGCCATCTAAATTAAATATCTGTGGAAAACAACACAGTCTGTTAAACTTCAGAGTTCTCAGCTGCTTTATGTGATTTCTGCTTCTGAACGTCACTGCAGAGTTTCTCCACATCAAGTTTTTTTAAATCACACGTGTGTGTGATTTTATTCTGTTCATTCATATATTCTCATTTTAAGGAATTTTGACAAATTTATTTCATCTCATAATTTCACTATAACTGTCACCAACACGTGCACACGGTATGAACAGGACGTATCGTCAGAACAGTCCAGAGAGAAATAAAGGCAGCGCCACAGTTTTGTTTGTGTTGTTTTTCCACTGTGCTCAGTGCACCCCCCCCCCCCCCCCCCCCCCCCCCCCCCCCCCCCCCCCCCCCCCCCCCCCCCCCCCACCGCCTTGCAGCCAGCCGACTCACACACACGCGCACACACACAGCGATCGGACCCAGTCTTAATTTTAGACAGCTTTAAGCAAAGCTGCCCGCTATTTTTTTCCGGCGTCTTTTTCGAACATTGACCACTCAAATGACGGCTCGCTGCCAAAAACCTTGGTTCCTGCTCCCATCTGCTCCCGTGAATTTTTAATCCCGTACCGTCCCAATCATGTGATAAATAGCAAAGTTGACTCCCATCCCTCTGGGAATCCCAAGGGAATCCTGTGACCCGTGGGATTCCCGAAAAAATGTCAGCCTCTACTACAAACGCACACTCCATACAGTGGTCTTTCGCGCACACATTGTTACGTTTTCCGATTGTCCACTACGTGGAAAGTGGCGGGAAAAACCAAAGACACTTTGTCGCGAGGTGCGAGACAAGACGTGATGTAAATAACAAAAAGGAGCGGGCAGGTATTTTGGTTCCGAGCGATGAAAATAAACAATTTGAATGTTTTAAACCAAAAAAAAAAAAAAGCCACTCCTCCAGTCATATATATATATATATTCATGTCCGAATCGCGATTCTTATTTATTACGATTCTGGATCGATCCAAAATGTCCAAGAATCGATTTTTAAAAAGCATTTTTTTAAACATTTTCTTTCTTCATTTGCTCACTCGCTGCATGTACTGTTTGTCAGGCAACGGCTTCCATCCAGTGGTCCGGCATGCTTCAAACACTCGTGAGTTGCAGAGTTCAGTGGCTGCAGCTTAGCATGGCGGATGAAGACCTAATTCAGCCAGCACCGTCTTTGCTGAAGGCAAATGTTTGGGCGCATTTTGGATTTTATTATTTGCTGCGTAAGAAGGAGACTGACATGACTTATGCAGTGTGCAAAATCTGCAAAATGAAAGTCAAGTACTTCGGAAACACTTCAAATCCGCAAGCTCACATGCTACGCCATCACCCAGAGCTAAAAGAGGGGAGCAGTGGTATCTGCCGACTACTGACCAGCACTTCGCTAAACTGCCAGCCAACTCCGAACGAGCAAAGCAGATAAGTAAATTTACATCTAGAATCACTTGATTAACCTTGTAAAGCTGCATTTTCTTAAACATAAACATTTTAAGTTATATAACTATTTCTCAGAGCTCTTTGAATCGAAAATCGATTCTGGATCGAATCGTCACCCCAAGTATCGGAATCAAATTGAATCGTGAGTTGTACGATTCACATCCCTAATATACACACACACACACACTTGTGCTCAAAAGTTTACATACCCTGGTAGAATTTTTGCTTTTTTGGCCATTTTTAAGAGAATATGAATGACAACACAAAAACTTGTTTCACTCATGGTTAGTGGTTGGGTGAAGCCATTTATTGTCAAACAACTGTGTTTCCTCTTTTTTTAAAATCAAAGTGACAAGAGAAGTACCCAAATGACCCTGATCCAAAGTTTACATACCCCTGTTCTTAATACTGTGTATTGCCCCTTTAACATCAAATGACAGCTTGGAGCCTTTTGTGGTAGTTTTGGACGAGTCTCTCTGATGGTAAAGCTGCCACTGAGTATGTCTTGGACTTTATTTACATTAATTACAAAGAAATACAAACAGTATGGCACTTTATGGTAAATCATGGAGTAGACAGTTCTCAAAAACTGAGTGACTGTGCAAGAAGGAGAAGAGTGAGGAAAGCCACCAAGACACCCAGACAACCCAGGAGAAGTTATGGGCTTATGTGGCTGTGATTAGAGAAACTGTGCACAGTGCAAGCTTTGGTCAGTTTAGTTAAGTCACATGTTGAAATTACCCTGAGTGAAAACTGTAGTGTTTGAAGTCTTCCACCATCATCTTTGTTTCTACCTGTCTAAAATTAGAAGCATCTGCTTGCGGCAGCTACACGTGCGTGCAACTTTGATCACAGGGAAACTGTGGAGACCTGACATTTGCCGTTTGGTATACTTTCGTATTTTGGGTCAATGATAAATGCTGCCAAAATGAAACACTGATATGACTAATATTTTTGGAGAAACTATGGATATTAGCTAACAACACCGAACCATGGAAGTTACCAACTACATTCTGGGCTTGCATACCATTCCAGCAGGGGGTGGCAAACTATCTTTATATTAAAAGCATGAGTGTGTGCTTGCTTTTATTTAGTAAGTTCAATATAAGTACATAATTGTAAAATACATGGATGACAACAAAGTGAAACCACTTACTGCCATTGTGGTCCATTTAAAAATCAAAAGACAAAATAAAATAGTGTGTATATGATAACAAGAGCCTCAACAATTTATAAATACATTAAGATAGTAAATTAATATGAAAAAAATGATAATTAACAGAAAATAAAAGGGTCGAGTTCCTCTTCTAAAAATTGTTGAGGTCTAAGGTTCTAAAAACATTCTGGACTCGCATGCCATTTCAACTCATTATACAAGGTTTGCTTAATTTATTACCACCCTTGAAAAATGTCAGCTACCTATTTTATAAACACTACCCAATCTAGAGTCCATGGATCCCCACGGGCAACACGCTAGTGTGTAGAGATTGATGGAGATCTACACAGTAGAGCCCGACCGATATGGATTTTTTTGAGGCCGATGCCGATAATATTTGGATGGAAAAAAATGCCGATAATAGATAAATCGGCTGATTTGCCGATAAATCAGCCGATATCATTTATTTTTTTTTTTTTTAAATGAATAAAATGTTCTTTTTTGGACCCTTAACAAAAAAGGTATGAGCTAAAAGCTGAAGATTTGTCCTCATATTGATTAACTGTATAACAGAGAAGAATTTTCTAGGTCAAAAAATGCAATTGGAGCAATTAGGGGGCTATTCAAACGGGCCAACTAGTAAGACATCACTCCTGAAAACGATCTTTGCCATATCACGTGAGGTAAATCTGCCCTACAATTGGATTTTAGAAAATCATGTGACGGAGAACCAATTCGATTGGACACTCACATTGAGCACGTTACACATGTTCTATGATGAGTACCAAGATGACCGACGGTGGATAGAAAGTCCGCGGAGTTAACTTTTCAGCAAAAAAAAAAAAAAAAAAGTTTCTATCCCATATCATTAAAACGTTATTTACAATTTAGTAAAGCTTGGTCCCAACTGTCGTATATGACAGTGTCGGCCCCAGAGGGTTAACGGCGAACGCCAGCAATTCCCAGAACCCTTCAGAACGACCAGTGAATCTGAATGTTTTAACCTCTTAGCAGTAAACAAAAGTTTTTCATGCTAGAAATAAGGTCTACACAACATGGGTTTAATAAAAAGCGTGACCGACGCAATGAAGCACATTTGACACATTACCACATAAACTGAGTTAAACTGAAACAGGAGAAATGTGGGGTGAGTGTAATCGCAAAGTTATTACAAACAACATCCTTATAAAGTTACTTGTATGCTTTTGTCAGCCGATCAGTGCAGTGTGACGGCAAACTACGGGGGCCGGTGATGAACACATTTAGGCAAGGATGTAAGCAGCTCTCAGTTGAATGAGTCAGAGCTCCATCTACTGGACAAACGGTGCAAGCACATTTTACACTGCCGACACAAACATTATTTCAGTAACTGTTCTGTTTGAGAAATTATCGGCGTTCTATCGGCAAAAATTTGGCCAATAGTGAGTACTTTAAAAAGGGCTTATATCGGCCGATAATATCGGTCGGGCTCTACTACACAGATAGAGATCCATATTGGGAGAACAACTGTAGCTCCGTAATTGAAATACCACTTCTTTTTCTAAATAAAAAGCGACATGCCAGTCCTGAGAATTAGTGCAACAAGTGACTGTTATTCATAATATAATGAAAAATAGGAATTTTTGATGTTACCTATATTGGTAACTGGTAAGCGTTTTCAGGCATCCCAGAATCATATTTCCTGTAAAGAAGATTCTGTGAATAATCTTCTTAATTTTAATCTGCCAGTTACACCTGCCCTGATCTGCCACCCTGTGAATTGTATTATGCTGGCTAATCCTCTCTAGTAGTTCGTCATATAATGAGGGTAAATTTTAATCCACTGGGTTCAGGTAGAGGATGAGGAGTACAGCTAAGAATTCATGTATTTATTTATTTATTTTAATAGGGACTTACTGCATGTATACTGGACAAAGCATGCGTGAGTCACCCTAAGGTTTTCTAGAGAGACCCGGAAGAGTCTATATGAAGCCCATGTCTGGGCGTTACCATGTTGGCAGCATTAGTGGCGCAGACTCAGGCTTCATCATGATGAACCCATAAATGGGTAAAGAAGTAGAGTGTTGGTGACAGAACTGTCTGATGAAAGAAGCCTGAACACTCCCCCATCTTTGAGTCAGAAACAGCTAAGCTAACAGGCTACACTGGGTTCTAGTGTTTATTAAATCATATTTTGGGGGACACTGCCGGTGGTTCTCGTTGTGGTGACAATATAAGTTATGAGCCACCTATTTTCTTAGTGACTGGATATTAAATGCACTGAATGGATCAGCCTACTGAACGCAGTTAGCATACAATATTAAATAAAGCCACTAGCAGCCGTGACAGCAAACTCCAAGTTAAGGAGTCAGATCACAAAGCTGTTGCTCAAAGTAACCGCATCCCTAATTATGCACAACTTTACGTCTTAAACTAAAAGGCTAAAGAAGCAATCTGCCTCCCCCAGTTGTCACAGAGTGGGTAAAACTACCTACAGAGACCAAACCATTTTTTGTACCAGGCTGTAAACATTTATTTCTGCTCTACAATTTGACATTTTAAGATGGACTTGAATAGGAACCTGTTCATTTTTGGAGACAGACTCCGGTAGCCAACTAAGGAACGGCAACTTTCTCTTCTTACGAGTCAGCTCATCTGAGACCATCAAAGCTTACTGTTTTGTTTTACAGCAACTAGAGACAAGTGGTCTCTATGTCACCAGCTGTGTGTGGCTAAAATAGAAGACAAGTCTGCTGTATGCAAATAGTGATAGATGTGGCACAGCAACTACCAATCCAAGTGAAGGCACTGTGATGTACATTGGTTGTATTTATAATAAACTTAATGTTTAAACTGTAAAACATCAAATCTCAGTTAATTTTCTTTGTCATAAAGGTTTAATAATGAAATGTTAGGAATCACTGCTATTTTTATGTATATATACACTGGTAAATATCTGTATTGTAACTTCTTTACTCCCAAATATCTGCACTGGCAACCACAAGAGAGAGAGAGAGAGAGAAAAAAGTCCTTATCATTTGGGCTTGAGTAACAACATACACATGATCATCATAAGCATGCACCGTTTTACCAGGTACTACTTGGTGATTCTCAACTTTAAGTTGTGCTTTTCAAGAGAAATTGCCGTCTTTCCTTCCATCCGTCAAAAACCTTAGACATCCTAAAACTCAGCAACTGTAAAACTCTTAAAAAACAAAAAAAAACTAATTTTTTTATACATTAAAACTGGGAGGTCAAAGCTCTGAGTGGGGAAAAAAACACCACAAAACATGTATTTCTGAAAGTTATAAAAAAAAAAAAAAAATTTTTTTTTGAACAATAATTTTAGGTTTTAATAAGACAAATCAGTATTATCAATGTCCATGCGCTGTGACTGTGTCAAATCTTCCGGTCAAAGTTCACCAATACCAACTTTAGTAAACAAAGCATAAAAGTGGAATGTGTGATCCATTTATCTTTAGCACTTAAAGTAAAATTAGCAGCTTTAAGTAGTGCTACAGCAGCATGCCAAGTCCACATTGTTCCTTGAATGAGCTGCATGGGATGCAAAATTGGAAAAAGCAAATTTGCTCATCACAGGAGTGGAAACGACATCTCATTTCTCCTGCAACTAACAGAATTATGAGATTCCGAAGGATGTGCTGAGTGGACTAAATTAGTAAGATATAATTATTAATATTTTTGACTTTTATCTGTTACATATCCAAATAAACCCAGCCAAATATTTTGTCATGTACTGACCCAGAGATCTGACGACTTGTAACGTGTAATAGCGTGAAGTACCACACACTGCTTACCATTTTATATTTATACACGGTAAATAATACAGGTACACAAGATAGTCTCTACATTAAAATAAATAAAAAACACCTAAAAATGGGCAGTTCTCAGTCTGTATATCTTGTGTGTTTCATGGCCATTCAAGTTGTGCTCATCTTTCCATATGAGATACTTGTCTGTTTCTACATGCAGGGGGAACATCTGTTTGTTGCTGATGTCTCGTTTTCCAAAACTTCTGACACTTGTAATGGATTGTTAATTGTCAACTTCAACCATCAGCAAAGACTGATCTTTCTTAATGGGTTCCAGTTCACCTTCTTTACTTTGTATTACATATTAGCGTGCGCATAAGCTAAGGCCACAAGTTCTTTCTTCTGTTTACCACCTATTTTGTGATCCTGTTTTTGGCAATAATTCTTTCAAAACGATGACTTTCCAGCACTCAAAATCTTTAGTATTTACCTTGGTGTCTGTGCTTATAGGGAGTTTTGGGTAGTTGTGAACTTTGACCCAGCCCAGCATGCACAGTGCAGACTGAGATGCTGAAGTGGCTTATTAGGAATTAAGTGGCTACGGGTACGTACGTCCCTATCTTCTGCGGGATTGCTAAAGGTACGGACCGAGGTTCACTGAGTGGGCATATGTGACACAGGTGGGAAATACACACGTGGAACACGCGGTGAAGCTCTTAACAGACAGAATATTTTACATCCACGAATGCTTCAGCTGAACTGTGCTGTTTCTTTTTTCTCCCGTAAATGGCAACTGTCAGCCTGTAAGCTCGCCTTTGTGCTGATAATCATTTGAGTACATTTGTTTAATGAAGCTGCTGTAATTTAATTCATCAAATGTAAATGAAGAAATTCATCAAAATATCGACATAAATTGCGAAGGTGTTTTACTTCTTTCATTGTCCATCCACCTCAAGTTCAAAGCGCTGTTTTCTAAGCGAGGTGGAAAGAATTGTACGTGACACCGGACCTTTAGCCGCATATGGTACGGGTACTGACATATTTGCGCATTCTGATTGGTAGGTAAGACACCCTCCGTAGCTTTAGAACGGTCTCTGTAGATACGGGTCCGTACCCGTAGCCACTGCCTATTAGGAAATGTACAAAAGACATGAAATGCTCACATCACCTGCTAGATGGCAATAAAAGGTGCTCAAATGTGGAGCAAGGTCCCTACTGATTTTTTCGTTTGAAAAGTTAACTTTTGGCGAAAATAACATTATCTGACAGCCTAAAACCCTTATAGTTGTGTTCCTGCTCTTATGGCCAATTTAATTGTGGCGCAGGGTCTCGGAACAGAGGACCTGGTGCAGGTCCAGATTAACTTCAGTGGTCTGAAGGACACCGGTTAACAACAGGGGTTAGTTAAAAAGCACCACACGACTCTGGCCTGAATCACGATGTTTAACAGCTGCAGTGAACTCTATTCCAAACCTTCCAGGCCTTTGCCTGACTGCAACAGCCCGCAAACCTGCCAACTAATCCGAGCGGGCCAACACGCAGGACGTTAAAAAAAAAAAAAAAAACACTTCAAAATCAGCTGCGCTTGACGCTAGAGTCCATAAAATTTTGCAAAAGCAAATAAAAGGTACTATTAGCGCTGTTCTGCAAGTTTATACAACTAACAAGCACCAAACTTTGCTAGCTAGTTAGCAAGCGTCATGATACACCTGGCGAAGCTAGCGTCGAAGCGTCGTTCGTCACACGTACCTTTATGTCAACATTTCAAAGTAAAGCTTCTTTTAAAACCAAGAAAACTTTCCCCGTCGTGTGTTTCACAATAAATAAAGTTTTTTTGTTTTGTTTTGTTTTTAGCAGCAGCACTTAGTGAAGAGGCCGAAGGGTCAGACTAACCTGAGACGCAGGAAGCAGCTTCCGTCTGTCCAAAAACACTCCACGAGACGCAGACGACGAATCCTGGAGGGAACTGGTGAAAAAATACTTAATTCAAAAGGGAGCACCGCTGACAGAGACGCACACGAAAAAAGTCTCCAAGACGCAAAGTGAAGAACCGTCAACCCCGAGTACGGAGTCTTCTTCCTCCTCTTCTTGTGGTTTACGGGGATTATAACAAATCACACAGCATCATCGCCCCCATCTGGACAGGAGGGTCAAACTGACAACATCTTTCTTACATAACAGGCTCTCCGACCTGTATTTTTTTTTTAAATCTGTTAAATCTGACCGTTGTCTGACTCCTCCCAGATCCTTTGGTTGAGTTCCACTGAACTTGATATTTGCGGGTGGCAGTCAGCCTTAAAGTGGCCTTTAAAGGATTAAAACAAACAAGCAAACAAACAAACAAAAAAACACATTGACCCCAATGGTCAAAATAATGCTTTTCACTCTGATGTCCACCAAACTTGCCACACATATGCAAGTGGGTTCTGGAAGTGCCCAGGCAAAGTCAAATTTGTCAAAAGTCAATCATTGGGTCAAAGGTCAAAAATAAGCACACATAGTGCCATGTTTGGTGCTGGTAGCTTCTGGAACTCCCCAGGCAAGGGCAAATTTACCAAAGGTCAATCATTGCAGACAAGGTCACGTGTGTTTGACTATGTGTTGGCCTACACCTCCCAGATCCTTCTGCTGATCGCTACACATCTTGATATGTCAATGGTGGTTGACCCTGACATTTCCTTCAAAGAAATAATTTTGGTAAAGGTCAATGAATTTGATTTCAGTCAGATTCTGGCCAAATGTGACACACACTTAGCTGGATTACAGAACTGACCTGGCAAAGTTGACCAGCCATCAGTCATTTGTGTGAAGGTCAAGGTCACTGGGGTCAAATGTCAGAATATTGTAGCCCTTACTGTATTCACTGCTAGTGGTACTACTCCCCAATGGACTAAAACACAGAAATAAACATATTTTCTAATTGTTTCAAAGGTTATATTTTAAAAGTCAAATAAGTCACACGTCCACACGACCCTGAGGGAAGAACTTCATATGAACCTCACCAAAGGGGTCACCCTTTCCTTTTGTCGTTCTCTTTCAACATATGTGTAGTACTGACATTACATTTAGGTTCAGATAAACTTGTTTTTCAGTTTATTTCATTTTTAAACTCTGGGTCTGGTAGCCACCACAGCCACAGCTGCTCGCAACAATACGTGACTCAACAACAGCAACTACAAACAGAAGCCTTTAGTGATTTGGTTGATGATATTACTGTGCAGAATGTACTGCAATTCAACATTCAGGAGTTGATGATAAGAGACAGTCCATGTCATGGGTGAAGTTTGCACATGATTATGCAACAAAATGTTCTTACTCCAGAGTTCTGGATGAGGAGATACAGTTTTGCATAACACAAAAATAATTAAAGGAAAACTTTTTAATCAGAGTTTAGCATCAAGTCAGTTAAACTTCGGGGATATTGATGTGTTCAGTTAAGTAGCAGAGGGGTTGTTAATCAGTTACAGCTGCTTTGGTGTGAATGAAATTAACAACAGGTGCACTAGAGGAGCAACAATGAGACAACACCAAAAACAAGACTGTTTTACAGGTGGAGGCCACTGACATTTTTCCCTCTACATCTTTTCTGACTGATTTTTCACTAGTTTTACTTCTGACTAGAGTCAGTGTCACGGTGCGGTACCTGGACCCGACAGAGGCTGCACAGGTCGCCATACTCCTCCAGGATGACATCAATATGTGTCATTGCCAGAAGGTTTGCTGCATCTCCCAGCACGGTCTCAAGAACATGCGGAGATTCCATGATACAGGCAGTTACACTAGGAGAGCCATAGAAGGTCCTTAACCCATCAGCAGGACTGGCATACGCTCCTTTGTTCAAGAAGGAACAGGATGAGCACCACCAGAACCCCACAAAATGACCTCCAGCAGACCACTGGCCTGAATGTCTCAGATTAAACAATCAGAAACAGACTTCATGTGGGGGGCCTGAGGGCTCATTGTCCTGGCGTGGGCCCTGTGCTCACTGGCCAGCACCATGGAGTTTGACTGGCATTTGCAATAGAATACCAGAACTGGCAGGTCCACCACTGGTGCCCTGTGCTTTTCATAAACGAGAGCAGGTTCAACCTGAGCACATGTGACTTTTGTGAAAGAGTCCGGAGACGCCGTGGAGAACGTTATGTTGCCTGCAACATCATTCAGCATGGCCATTTTTGGTAGTGAGTCAGTGATGGTCTGGGGAGGCATATCCCTGGAAAGATGCAAAGACCTCTACAGGCTAGACAACGGCACCCTGACTACTATTAGGTACCGGGATGAAATTCTTGGACCCATTGTCAGACCCTACACTGGTGCAGTGGGTCTTGGGTTCTTCCTGGTTCACAACAATGTCCAGCCTCATGTGGCGAGACTATGCAGGCAGTTCCTGGAGGATGAAGGAATTGATACCGTTAGCTGGCTTTGCTCATCTGATCTAAATCCAATAGAACACCTCTGGGATGTTATGTTCCGGCCTTTCCGACATCGCCAGGTTACACCTCAGACAGTCCAGGAGCTAGGTGATGCCCTGGTCAATATCTGGGAGGAGATAACCCAGGACACCACCTGTCGCCTCACTGGGAGCATGCTACCATGTTGTCAGGCATATAAAGAAGCATGTGGGGGCCATACAAACTACTGAGTACTACTCTGAGTTGCTGCAACAAAATCTTGGCAAACTGGACAAACCTACCGCATCATTTTTTTCACTTTCAGGGTGTCTTTGAATTCAGCCCTCTGTAGGTTGACAGTTTTCATTTCCATCAACTGATGTAGCATCCTTTTGTTCCTAACGCATTACCCAGTCCATATCAGAAAAGATATCCAGCATGACACCCCCCCCCACCCCCCCATTGAGATCTGATGTGTATTCAAAGTGTTCCTTTAAATTATCTGAGCAGTGTATATTATTCAGCCTGCAGACAAAAAAAGCAGGACTCATTTTCACTTCTGTGTGTGTGTGTGTCTGTCAATCCATTGTCAAAAAACCTCAACAGTGGATGGATTTGATCACACATGGGTTGCATTCCACCAAAAGGTGATCCCATAACCTTTTGGAGTTTAGTGATCAAAGGTCAAGGTCACAGTACAAGGTCAAAAATTTGGCTAATGTAAGTAAGCTAGCTAGAATTTGTTCACATGCTTTTAAGCTCCTGAACCCTCGTTGACAAACCTGTCATTTCTGTCAGACATGAGTAGGTCATATGTGGGCTTTCCAAATATGCTGTTGGATTTGACCTTGACTCACCTTGAAGCTCAAAATAAAGATCTCTCAAATCTTGCAGTAGCTTAGCCGTGGAAAATAAACATACTTACTGTCAGATATGAATCAGAAGTCATATGTGGGCTTTCCAGATATGTTGTTGGATTCGATCTTGAGTGACCTTGAAGGATGAAATCAAGGTAACTGAAACTTTGATCGCTTATACGTGGCTTCACAGTCCTAACTAGAGCCATAATTACCAATGAACAAACAGGAAGTTATGTGTGGCCTTTCAAAATATACAGTTTGATTTGACCTTGAATAACTCTGAAGGTCGAAATAAATGTTGCTCAAACTTTGATCCATTATATCGTTTAAATGATGCGAGACAAACACAATCTTACTGTTGAACATAAATATGAAGCTATCTGGGCTTTCAGGGTAATACATCACATTTGAGTACATGTAGCCTTGAAGGTCAGAATTAAGGTCAAGCTTGTTTGATCAGTCACGCTCGTTTAGTTGACTGGGATCCTCTCTGGGACACCCTAAGAGTTTGTGAGATCACTGAGAAGTTACTGGACATCAAGGGCAGCTTATACACCAATACTGTGCTATATAAAGGGGAGGCAGAGACTCTGAGTTTTGCCCAGTGAGAACTGGCATTCATCAGGGGTGTGTTCTGGCTCAGACACTATTCAGTGTTTGCATGGACTGGGTGTTGGGCAAGGTTGCGCAAACCATCGACCTAGGTAGGAAAAGTTTGTTGATCTTGACTTTGCACAAGAAGTAGGAGCTTGAGGAGCTGAGTGAGGAATCAGAGTGTCTGGGTTTGTGATGGTCCTGGATCAAGATTAAGATCCAGGCTTTTAATGACTTCCTGGACTCGGCCATCAGAAGTGCATCTGTAGTGAAAGTGCTGAACTTTTAGAGACATTTACTTATCTCAGCAGTAACACATATGTCTCTGGGTCCTCGGCCTTTGAGATCGAGAGGCACCTGGGAGGAGCTTATGAAGTCATGAGGTCACTGGACAGAGATGTTTGCCCATGTTGATATCTTTACAGGAGAACAAAGGTCCGGGTCTTTAGGGTCCTGGTGCTACCTGTCTTACTGTTTGGTTGTGAGACTTGGACATTCACCACTGACCTAAGGTGACGACTGGTTGTTTTTGTACTAGGTCTCTTTGAATGTATTCTTGGGTACCACTGGAATGACTTTGTGTCAAACAAGTGGTTACTTGGAGAGACTAAGATGAGGAGTATCACCTGCGATGTCAGCATTTTACCCACGTGGCGTGTTTCCCTGGACACAATCCAGCACGCAGGTGCATGAGGACATGGCTGGATAAGGCCAAGGAGACGCCAACATTTCACCTGCCTGTGGGAAATAGATGGTTATTTTAGAGATGTGGGAATGGACCCGTTGTCTACCTGGGTGATTGCCGTCTTGAACCAAGGTGGTTCTGTGGATGCTTCCAGACAACTTGTTTGATCACATGCTGTGGCTGAATGGTACCAGATATGACCATGGTTACTACTGAACATGAACAGGAAGTCATGTGCCATAGCTACCGTTCTTTGCCATCATCAATGTTTATTTATGGCCAGTGCAGATATAAAGTCCATTTTAAACTTGATTGTTTAACTTATGAGGAACTGATTCGGAAATTATGATTTTTAAGCCTCGACTTCAACCTTCACCTCCTCAGATAGAAATGTTTCTTTTGAGCTCAACATGCTGTTTATTGTGAGCTGGTACAAAGGAGTGGCAACATGGCAGCCGATGGCTTCAATTTGCATTTATTTCTGAACCTATTGTTCCCAATAATTTCGTTCCCGTCCTTCAGTGACCTAGTAGTACACAAAGGCAGCCACTGGAGGGCAGACTTTGCACGCTATACGAGGTGATTTTCAAATTGGTTTACTGGATGATTTTTAAAGAATTACATTTTTAAGTTATTCTTAGTTTTTTTTTTTTTTTTTAAATGAGAATTCTCAAATCTGCCATATAACAAATACAAGATTTTTTCCATGTAGTTATTCCACACAGAAGTACTTGGGGACATGCTGTACTAGAATCTTGTGGAGTTTGCTGATAATTTGATTTGATATTTTAGGGAGTTTTCAAAATTAGTTTATATAACAACAAATGTATATTGTGTATGACGTAAGCATGAAATTATTTTGAAATGTTACAGTAAAACAACTTGGAAATCATCACAGAGATGCTTTAGGACATAATGAACATGAACCTATTGTGGAGTTTGCAGATAAATTTTTTCCTATTCTTTTTAAATTGAATTCTTCAAAATCTGCCCATGTAGACCTGAATGGAATATTGTAATTTTTAACTAATGACTAAGTAATGACTATTAACCAATTTTTAAAAATGCTGTAATGAAAGATCCCTTAATCGGAGTAAATGGTTGAAGATGAGTGAGTGAGCTGTAATGAAAGAACATTAATTCCAACAACAGAAAACAAGAATTTCAATTTCAATTTATTTTCATTTATATAGCTCCAAATCACAACAGAGTTGCCTCAAGGCACTTCACACAAGTAAGGTCTAACCTTACTAACCCCCGGAGCAGCAGCTGTAAGGAAAAACTCCTTTTGAGGAAGAAACCTCAAGCAGACCAGACTCAAAGGAGTGACCCTCTACTTGGGCCATGCTACAGACACAAATTACAGAACAATCCACAAAACAAATATATAGGAAATGCTGTTGGTGCACGGGACAGGAGGGTCCTGTCCTGAAAACAAAGGAAACTTTTCCTATTATTTACAACTGAGAAAATGAAGTAAATTCATTTAAATGTGTGCATACTTTGTGATAATAGCCCTACAGAGCTCACCTAATATTATCAGCAGTGTTTTTCTTACAAATCTATGACTACAATCTCGGGGAATATCTGAGTTTTTCTTGTACTTTTGTGAGTTGCTTGTTGCAAATTCACGTTTTTATTATATCAGACAAGAGCTGAGTTTTTAATCATATATTTACTAGTTTTTCCTTGGAATATTACACCTCTATGTTTCTGCTCCATTGTTTCTAAACTAACAATGACCCTAATACGCTGTTATACCTTCTTTAAATTATAAATAATTTTGTTCTGTGAACAATGACTGTACAACCCCAATTCCAGTGAAGTTGGGACTTTGTGTAAAATGTAAATAAAAACAGAATACAATGATTTTCAAATCTTCTTCAACCTATATTCAATTGAATACACCACAAAAACAAGATATTTAATGTTCAAACTGATAAACTTTTTGTGCAAATATTTGCTCATTTTGAAATAGATTCCTGCAACACGTTTCAAAAAAGTTGGGACAGTGGTATGTTTACCACCATGTTACATCACCTTTCCTTCTAACAACACTCAATAAGCATTTGGGAACTGAAGACACTAATTGTTGAAGCTTTGTAGGTGGAATTCTTTTCAATTCTTGCTTGATGTATAACTTCAGTTGTTCAACAGTCCGGGGTCTCCGTTGTCATATTTTGCGCTTCATAATACGCCAAACATTTTCAATGGGCGACAGGTCTGGACTACAGGCAGGCCAGTCTAGTACCCGCACTCTTTTACTATGAACACAAGCTGTTGTAACATGTGCAGAATGTGGCTTGGCATTGTCTTGCTGAAATAAGCAGCGACATTCCTGAAAAAGATGTTGCTTGGATGGCAGCATGTGTTGCTCCAAAACCTGGATGTACCTTTCAGCATTGTGTGTGTCCATTTCAAATGAGCTCGGGCTCAGAGAAGGTGGCGGCGTTTCTGGATGTTGTTGATGTATGGCTTTCGCTTTGCATGGTAGAGTTTTAACTTGCACTTGTAGATGTAGCGACGAACTGTGTTAACTGACAATGGTTTTCTGAAGTGTTCCTGAGCTCATGTGGTAAGATCCTTTACACAATGATGTCAGTTTTTAATGCAGTGCCACCTGAGGGATCAAAGGTCAAGGGTATTCAATGTTGGTTTTCGGCCTTGTCGCTTACGTGTAGAAAGTTCTCTAGATTCTCTGAATCTTCTGATTAAATTATGGACTGTAGATGATGTAATCCCTAAATTCCTTGCAACTGAACATTAAGAAACATTGTTCTTAAACTGTTGGACTATTTTTCACACAGTTCTTCATAAAGTGGTGATCCTCACCCCATCTTTGCTTGTGAACGGCTGAGCTTTTTGAGGATGCTCCTTTTATACCCAATCATGACACTCAGAATTAGTGTCCTCAGTTCCCAAACGCTTATTGAGTGTTGTTACAAGGAAAGTTGATGTAACACAGTGGTAAACATACCACTGTCCCAGCCTTTTTGAAATGTGTTGCAGGCATCCATTTCAAAATGAGCAAATATTTGCAAAAAAACAATAAAGTTTATCAGTTTGAACATTAAATATCTTGTCTTTGTGGTGTATTCAATTGAATATAAGTTGAAGAGGATTTACAAATCATTGTATTCTGTTTTTATTTATATTTTACACAATGCCCCAACTTCATTGGAATTGGGGTTGTAAGACAGGGAAAATAGTCAAACAAGTGTGTGTCTGTTGTCAACACATCGTGACAGTTTTAAGCAAATCTCTTGATAGTTTGTGTTTCCATATTTTTATTTCATGTGGTTTTTCATCCATTTTTATTATTGTATTTTTTTGTTACTTTCAGCCCTCACAGTTACGGAGCAGCGTGTTGCATCTGGGTCTGTTCTGCATTATAAATTTCTTCTTGGGCAATTTCTAAATGGGCTTAACTGTGTGTGTGTTAATCTACACCCTTCTGCAGCGTTTTTGGTTCAGCTCGTCTCCTAACAGTGGTTTCTGTTATTTGGGTGTCATGACGTGGAGACAAGTTGGACCAGTTTGACTTGATCTTTGTGTTTGTTAAGGAGTGTTTAACATTTACTCAGCAGAGTGTGAACATGGTGCACTTCAACTAGCAAACAGTTTACCCCATGTTATTTCAAAACCTCACCATCAATGTCCTCTGTGTTTTCATAGATGGTCACATGACCACCCATGGCCTACAGGTGAGGTCAGGTGCCAGCTACACATGAACAGACCACAGAAAACCCAGAGAGGATTTCACTTTATTTATACAAGCCACCAGAGTACAAACATTCATTAGAAAATATGACCTTCAGAGAACTGGGTGAAGATCCACTGAGGATCACATGTGATTCTATCAGGGATTTTTTTTTTTTTTTTTTTTTTTTTTTTTGCTAAATTAGATGAAGTTGTGTTGATTGACTGAAGTTGTGCAGCAGGTTGAGGTGTCCTGATCCACTGATGGTCCTCCATTCTTCTCTGCATTGTATCAGCTGGAGATCTTCTGTGGGCCTTCTGATGGATGTGCTACACCTCTGGTTTTCTCAGGGCAGCTTTGTCAGGCTGAAATTCATCAGATTGGCATCTTTGTAGACGCCTAGTGCGCAAATATGTTTGGGTTTTTCTCTGTGTTTGAACTCGCACAGGTGCGTGTTGTTGACAGCCACCTTGAAGCACTTGTCTTCACAGAGGATCTTCAGCTGCACAGTACAAGAACAACAACAACAAAAGTCTTCATTTTTATGTTTACATGCACTGATCGTCTCTTTAACTTGTCTCAGTGGAGCATGTGAGGATGATTTTTGGTGAGAATTGAATTTAAAATGATTGCATCTTGAATGACAAACCCATACTAACAAACTAGCACAGAGAGTGAAACGCCTTTGATTTTTACACCCTTTATTGAAAATAATATGAATAAATCACTAAACAGGTGTGGAGGGAACAAAAGACATTGCTGACCTCAATGTACTGTCCAGGTGTAAATGGGAATTTGTTGTAGATTTTTTCCTCATGCCCCCATTTCTCTTTGAAACAGGAATTCATGACGATCACCTTTTGGCCGCCGTCATCGAAGCGTACGTTGAAGTGGAAATATATGTCCTTGCCACTGGACAAATCCACAGCAAAGCTGAAAACAACAGAAAGATCAGATCTTTGCCGTTGGTGATAGTGCAGGAGCAACATGCACAAAACATCATTATTTATTGAGTCTATACATAATTCAATACATAATGTTGTGTTTGGTATCACTAGATAGCAGCTGACAAACTACACTGTCAGCACACATTGATTTTTAATTTTTTGCTCCATTGTTGTGTTGTATGGAGACAAAATTGCAAAACGTGTGTCAGTGTCCACATACTTACTGTCCTGACTGTTTCTATCATTTTGAAAGATGCTTATACTTACTGTTTTGGGTTGGGACTGACAGCTATATTGAGGGTGATCAGGGATTTGTCCTGCAATCCACTAGGAATTTCACGAGTGGGACCCTGTCAACAAGACAACAATGGTGAATCATTAACCACACCCTTCTTCATTTCTCATTGTTTATCTTGTGTGCGTGCACACACACACACACACACACACACACACACACACACACACACACACACACACACACACACACACACACACACACACACACACACACACACACACACACACACACACATACACACATATATATATATATAGAACACCCTGCAGTTTTGCAAGTTCTCCCACTTAGAAATCATGGAGGGGTCTGAAATTTTCATCTTAGGTGCATGTCCACTGTGAGAGACATAATCTAAAAAAAAAAAATCCGGAAATTACAATGTATGACTTTTTAAATAATTTATTTGTATGTTACTGCTGCAAATAAGTATTTGAACACCTACCAACCAGCAAGAATTCTGGCGCTCACAGACCTGTTAATTTTTCTTTAAGAAGCCCTCTTATTCTGCACTCTTTACCTGTATTAATTGCACCTGTTTGAACTTGTTACCTGTATAAAAGACACCTGTTCACACACTCAATCAATCACACTCCAACTGTTGTGTGTTGGGGGGTGTTTGGCTGGACAAGGTTGAGTTGTTTTGTGTTTATTTTCCTTCCAGGTGATTTGGGGCTGTTCTCTGAGGAAAATGTGCTGCAGAAGAGTCTCTCTCCTCTGTTACGATGATTGGCTGCACCTGTTGCATTCTCGTGCGGCTCTCTATCAGGACAATCCATGACACTTGTGATGTTCACGTGCAGATCTGGGGACTTCCAGCTGGTACCAATGTAGTGATGAAGAACTACATTTAAACCAGCAGTGAGTTGGATAAGATTGCCGGAGAATACAACCTTGTGACGACCGTGTGGGGACGCTGAGGGCCGTTTCAGAGTCTGACATTGCACCTGTGAAGGAGGACGAGGGTGAGAGGCAAACGTTGTCAGCACACGACAGAGGTGAATATTCTGAAAAGTTTATCCGTGAATGTAAATTGGTGTTTATACGCAGCTATAAGTAATTATTGGTGGAAATTGTTTGGCGTGCTCCTCACGGCAGTGGCATGCGGATTAATGATCCTCCACTAGCTGTGAGCAGCAGCCTCTTTGAACTAAGTTTTGAAACCAGACCTAAACGTGTAGCTGATAAGTTTGCCTCTAAACAATATTTCGTAGTAATAAGTGTTGAATAATCTCATCTCTGTTCCTCCTTCGCAGAGTACAGTCTGGGAAAGTCACCTGGGGGGGGGTGTTGGCGGAACTCCTGAGTCCTGAACGTTTGGACTCCGACTGTTGAGACGCTGAGAGAGCGCGCCGCCTTTTCACCTCACCAGAACTCTAATTATTTAGTATTTCATGTATAGCACAAAGGGAGAAAATAAATGTGTTTTCTTTTTGGAACTGCTTCTGATTATTTCATGCTGGGTTCAGTCAGATACTGGACCGCTCCTCAATCCGCGTCTTATCCATAACACCAACCTGTCCACCATAGCCAAGACCAAAGAGCTGTCTAAGGACACCAGGGACAAAACTGTAGACCTGCACAAGGCTGGGATGGACTACAGGACAACAGGCAAGCAGCTTGGTAGAAGACAACAGCTGTTATGATTATTTATTAGAAAGTGGAAGAAACACAAGATGACTGTGAATATCCCTCGGTCTGGGATTCCATGCAAGATCTCACTTTGTGGGGTAAGGATGATTCTGAGAAAGCTCAGAACTACACAGGAGGACCTGGTCAATGACCTGAAGAGAGCTGGGACCACAGTCACAAAGATTACATTAGAAACACATGATGCTGTCATGGTTTAAAATCCTGCAGGGCAGCAAGGTCCCCCTGCTCAAGCCAGCACATGTCCAGGCCCGTTTGAAGTTCACCAGTGACCATCTGGATGATCCAGAGGAGGCATGGGAGAAGGTCATGTGGTCAGATGAGACCAGAAGGAGCTTTTTGGAACCAGCTCCACTTACCATGTTTAGAGGATGAGAACAACCCCAAGAAAACCATCCCAACCGTGAAGCATGGGGGTGGAAACATCATACTCTGGGGGTGCTCTTTTGCAAAGGGGACAGGACGACTGCACCGTATTGAAGGGAGGATGGATGGGGTCATGTATTGTGAGATTTTGGCAAACAACCTCCTTCCCTCAGTAAAAGCATTGAAAATGGGTCATGGCTGGGTCTTCCAGCATGACAATGACCCCAAAAACACAGCCAGGGCAACTAAGGAGGGGCTCCATAAGAAGCATTTCAAGGTCCTGGAGTGGCCTGGCCAGTCTCCAGACCTGAACTCAATAGAAAAAATTTGGAGGGAGCTGAAACTCCAAACCTGAAGATTTGGAGAAGATCTGTATGGATGAGTGGACCAAAATCCCTGCTGCAGTGTGTGCAAACCTGGTGAAAAACTACGGGAAACGTTTGACCTCTGTAATTGCAAACAAAGGCTACTGTACCAAATATTAACATTGATTTTCACAGGTGTTCAAATACTTATTTGCAGCAGTAACATACAAATAAATTATTTAAAAAAAAAATCATACATTGTGATTTCTGGATTTTTTATTTTTTTTTTAGATTATGTCTCTCACAGTGGATATGCACCTAAGATGTAAATTTCAGATCCCTCCATGATTTCTAAGTGGGAGAACTTGCAAAATCGCAGGGTGTTCAAATACTTATTTTCCTCACTGTATATATATATATATATATATATATATATATATATATATATATATATATATATATATATATATATATATATATATATATATGTGTGTGTGTGTGTGTGAGTGTGTGTGAGTATAAATGCCCTTTAAAGTGACAATGGAAAATTACTCAGACAAGTCAGGGGATGAATGAATATTTCCAAGTCACTGAATAAGTCTTGGGCCTCATTTACATCAATCACTAGGAAATACAGTTTGGTACAGTGGAGGCAGTTCTTAAAAACTGAGTGACCTTGCAAAGAGACAGGTGAGGAAAGCCACCAAGACAAGCAGACAACTCTGGAAGTGCATCTGTCATACAATTTGTGGCAAATCAACATGCAGATCTATATCAGATCTGCTGTGGTGACCGTGAGTAAAAAGGGAGAGAACAAAAAAACTGTTCTGTCAGTGTTACCCTCTCACCTGGCTTTGCGGTCCAGGTCCGGGTCCGGGTCCTGGTCCAGGTTGCCAAGGGTTGTATTGAGCAGACGGATCATTTCCACCCCAGGGTGTGTATCCTACAGGCTGGGTGGGCCATTGGGGTTGGCTGGGCTGACCTCCCCAGTTGAACTGGTTTGGAATGGAATTAGGATCTATTCCCAGCCCAGAGTCAGAGTATTAGATCAGATAACACACACACACACACACACACACACACACACACACACACACACACACACACACACACACACACACACACACACACACACACACACACACACACACACACACACGGCTTCAGGACAACTCTGTGAATGTCCTTGAGTGGCCCAGCCACAGCCCAGGCCTGAATCAGATTGAACATCTCTGAAGAGATCTGAAAATGGCTGTGCACCAACGCTCGCCATCCAACCTGATGGAGCTTGAGAGGTGATGCAAAGAGGATTGAGCAAAACCGCCCAAAGATAGGTGCACCAAGCTTGTGGCATCATATTCAAGAAGACTCGAGGCTGTAATTTCTGCCAAAGGAGCATCAGCAAAGTATTGAGCAAAGGGTGTGAATACTTAGGTACATGTGACTTCTTAGTTTTTTATTTTTGATACATTTGCAAGGATTTCACAAAACCTTTTTCATGTTGTCCTTATGGGGTGTTGTGAGTGGAATTTTGAGAGGAAAAATTAATCTACTCCATTCTGGAATAAGGCTGTAATGTAACAAAATGTGGAAGAAGTGAAGCGCTGTGAATACTTTCTGGATGCACGGTAGCTATGTGATATTTCTGTGTGCAAATTTCCAAGGGATACGCATGGAGCACACGAGTCTAGTATGAAGATGGGAGGTGCATGGTGATGGACTGGCTGTCTGTTTGGTGGTTGCCTGCCAGTAGGGTGGTACTATAGGGTGGTGCATGCAGTGACATATGGCACCAGCGCATGCTGCCAGACAACCTAACCTAACAATACTATTCTCGCTATATCTTGTCTATATCTTGTCCCTCATCAGTTCGTCTATCTCACAGAAATTGACAACTAAATGATACAGGGACAAAAGGCACAACACACTAATTACACATCCTTATAAGGAAACATAATGAATAAAATGAAAGCAAAGAAAGGCCTTAAAAAAACAGTTACTGTATGCTCCGGCATACATTTGAAAGATTTTCTAACAATGTACATAACATAAGGTTTGATTAAAAACATTACCTTCATTGCCTGGACCCAGACCATAGGACTACACACAGAGAGAAAAGACAATATCCTATTAGCTGTATTCAACATTAATTGGAAAATACAAAACCTGTCATAAACATAATCTTTTTTTCCAAGTTGAATTCTTAGGACATTGTTGTGTTTGTGGTTGTGCTTTCCTGTTGTGTTGAAAATTTGAAGTAAAAGATATTAAAATACTACTAAAAGTATAATTGTTGAAACAGCATTTAAGTTTTCTTTGTTTTTTAATAGTTACTGATTTTAACACTCAGCTGATTTAATCATTTTTTTTATTTTGTTTATCGTCATCATTATTATATTTATTATTATTATTATTTTAGTTAGTTAGTTAGTTAATAATTCATTCATTTTTAATATTACAGGGGGCCTTAGCTTGTGCTGAATTGATGATGTAAAAGCATTTCATGTGTTCGATGTATCATGTTGACTTGAGAGCTTTGTCTGTTTTATTTATTTAGTTATTTGATTTTAACAATTTCTAGAGAGTGGAAATAATCTTTATCAGCCGCTGTCACATGAGGTGAAGGTGCTGATGAAATGCAGTTTCAGTGTTCACAAACACCAAGAAAGGAAGCAACAACCAAAATGAACAAAACTGAACCAAAGTTTTAAAGCCACTGTATGTATGAGAATTTAAGAAATAAATATTACGTTGCCGTTTGCCTTTAGTTCGGTTACACTTTGCATCCACATCTTCTTGTTTTGTTTCTTGACTGAATGATGAATTTTTAAAAAATAAATAAAACACTAAGAAAGGGATTAGTTGAACCAGTTGAATTAAGTTACTGTGTGAATCCAGTTAAAAGAGAAGAGCCGTGACATTTGACTTATCAGAGCCAAGATTACCAGGATTCAGGATTACCGTACATAGACAACACTCCAGGACATGGTGGATTTATCAATAATGTAATTATGTTCTTTTGCTGTATCCTCTCAAGGTTATGACAAAAATATTCAATCAACACTTCTTCATCTTACTGAATATAAATTCCCCTTATTTTAGTGTGTGGCCAAACTTTTATTTTGATCATTGATGCAATATAAATGATATGTATTGTTAAAATTGTACTAATAAATATATACTTAGAAAAACAACAACAGAATAAACTATAAACAATTCAAGTCAAACATCAGACAATATGACATCAATTTGCACCATGACGCCCACTGAAAATCCTCTTCTCCAAAAGTCTGATAGTAATGTGTCTCTTTGGTTTTAATATTTGCAAGAAGCGAAAAAGAGGTGAAGTGAATGATGAAACTGGACTTACACTCATGTTGTTCTTCTGTTGGTCTGAAAAACAAGAGTTCTGTGAAAAGCACAATAATAAAATGTCTGAAGGCGGCGCACAGCAAGTTCCAGCACGAGGACAAGGTGTGGCTTGTCCTCGTGCTGGAAAATACACACAGACTGCAAACAGACAAAAAAATGACCTCATCGGCATTAAAAGATCTGTACCAACAATAACAGTGTTAGCAGTCACATAACTCCAACTCAGAAAAAGTTGGTATGGTATGGATATTGCAATAAATAAATAAATAAATAAATAAATAAGAGAGGAGTAATTGTTACATTTACTTCTGTTTCACTGCAGACAGAATGAACCTGAAATATTTCATGTTTTGTACAAACTCAGTTTTACAACATAAAATAAATTAATCTTCTATGTTGATTTTGGCACAAAATTTACACTGGGTGATGCAACTCTACATTACATGGAGAAGGGACAGAGCTGGTCTTGAACCAGGAACCTTCTGCTTTGGAAACAAACATGCAGACTGGTTGGCCACCACACTGCCAAAATTCTTAATCAATACCACACAGATTAAATTTGTTTTTTGCTGAACCCTAAAACATCTAAAACTAGATCTTAGATTGAAAAATGTCAAACTTCCCCTTATGTTTTGCTGTTTAGTTTTTGGTTCTAGCATTCTGTTATTTAATTTAGCTTTGTGTGGACAGGCTGTACATCACCTCCTGTTATATTAAAACTGCTTGTAAATTGTGTATTTCAAAAATATGGGACACAACAACCCAAAATATTATTTTACACATAGAAGTTTTTTTTTAGCTTTAGCCAACAAGGAATTTTTCAGAACAGCAAAACCCATTTTATCCCATGTAATTCTGAAGTACAGATGTGAAGACCACCTGTTCCAGAGCTCGACTTAATGACTGCTGACTCTGAGCCCAACTCTGCCAAAAAACTAAGGGAACGATTTCACTGGTTCAAGTCTACTGTTGTTATCCAAGGGCAATAGTCCACCATCCAAATCCAAGTTTCTGAGTCCACCAACATATTACCAGAGCTACTGCCACAGTTATGCATTCATAACAGCCAAAACCTACCCATCCAAAGTCAAAACCAAGATCTGGGTATCCAGTGTCTCAGCCAAAGTCTATAGTTTTGTCCCTGTTGTCTCCTGAAAGGGTATCACTTTCAGTACAGCAGTAGCTCCATTTCCAAGGTCAGCCTCTGTCAGCTGAACTCCAGAGTGTACATCGATCACAAACACGATGAGCCATAACATTGTGACCACCTGCCTAATATTGTGTAGGTCCCACTTTTGCCATAAAAACACTACCCATCAAGGCACTGTGTGTTCTGACACCTTTTTGTCAGAAACAACACGTACTTGTTCAGTAATTTGAGCTACAGTAGCTCTTCTGTTGGATCAGACCACACGGGTTAGCCTTCACTCCCTGTGCATAATGGGCCTTGGACACCCATGACCCTGTCACTGGTCCACTAGTTTTCTTCCATTGGACTACTACAGAACAAGAAAATCCCAGAAGAGCTGCAATTTTGGAGATGCTCTGGACCAGTCATCTAGCAATCACAATATGACTCTTGTCATGGTCACTCAAATCTTTATGCATCTCCATTTTTGTTGTTTCCAACACATCAGCTTCAAGGGCAAAATGTTGCCTAATATAGCTCATCCACTGACAGGTGCTGTTGTAATGAGATCATCAGTGTTATTCACTCACCTGTCAGTTGCCACAACCTCATGGCTGATCAGTGCATATTCCAAGTCCAAGGTATGGTCCTGCGCCGAATGACAGTGATCAAGAAGTTGTCTGTCTGGTGGACATCCAACAGCCAACCTTCACTGGCCAACAATAAGAACACACGTGTCCCGATGGTGTTTCAGGTCCCAACACTCAATGTTTGACAGTGAGTCCCAGTGAGCTAGACAGTTCAAAGATTAACAACAAAGAGCTTTTAAAAAGCAACCCCAAAATGCTTCAAAGACAGGGAATGGATCCCAGCTTGAGTTATGTTATCAGTTGTTCGCTCTTCAAACCAGCCAAAATTCCAGCTGTAGCAACATTCATAAACTGAGGTTACACCAGAAATTCTTGGCTTAATCCAGTGTAGAGTAAGTTTCAGTACTGAAGCCTGAAAGGAATAAATGCATTGAAGGTTTACTCTACATCACAGAAAGAGAAGACTACTCTGAGATGTGAAATGATCCAAAACTGAAACTGAATTTGTTTGTTGCATTCTGCAACCTATTTTTACAAACATGAAGAGTTCAAAGATTCCCAAGACCACTGCTCTTGACTGAAGGATCGGTGAAAGTGAAAAACTGACCAAACTTAATTATGAACCTTTGTCATGGATTACGGGTAGCCCAATGTTCCAACTTTTTCTTTGGTTTTATTACAACAGAAGAAATGTTGAGCTGTCAGCATTTATTATCCTGATGGGAATCTTTGAGGCTTTGCAGATGTGATAGATCATTAGGTTTCAGAGATACATAGAGCTGGCTGGCATTTGCATAACACTGACAAGAAGTATTGTGGCTCAGAGAAGTGCTACAAAAGGATGTCAAAAGGAAAAGGAATGGGACAAGGATAGAGCCTTATGGGACTCCACAGTAGAGACATACTGACAATGCAGAGAATTTCACAAATTTGTACCTGTTGTGACTCAGTTGAAGGCAGTGGTTCTGTTAATCTCTTGTTTCTGGAAGGTGTGGGCCGATGTGTCAAAAACACAAAATGTGTGTTTACAGTGTATGTTTGAAATGTGTGTGTGTGTTTAGTGTTGCCTCACTGTGCCAGTCTAGACCTGTTCCAGACCGCCCCCATCCCTGCACAAATAACCATGTGAATTCTCCTGTGTGTAACTATTTGTTTTTTGTGTCAGAAATCTTGCCAATCCAGTTTTTATACAACCCCAATTCCAGTGAAGTTGGGACGTTGTGTAAAATGTAAATAAAAACAGAATGCAATGATTTGCAAATTCTATTCAACCTACAGTATATTCAGTTGAATACACCATGAAGACAAGATATTTAATGTTCAAACTGATAGACTTGTTTGTTTTTGTGCAAATATTTGCTCATTTTGAAATGGATGCCTGCAACACATTTCAAAAAAAGTTGGGACGGGACAACAAAAGACTTGGAAAGTTGATGAATGCTCAAAGATCACCTAATTGGAAACAGATGAATGTCATGATTAGGTATAAAAGGAGCATCCACAAAAGGCTCAGCCGTTCACAAGCAAAGATGGGGTGAGGATCATCACTTTGTGAACAACTATGTGAAAAATAGTTCAACAGCTTAAGAACAATTTTTCTCAATGTTCAATTGCAAGGAATTTAGGGATTCCATCATCTACAGTCCATAATATAATCAGAAGATTCAGAAAATCCGGAGAGCTTTCTACACGTAAGCGGCAAGGCTGAAAACTAACACTGAATACCCATAACCTTCGATCCCTCAGGCGGCACTGCATTAAAAACCGACATCATTGTGTAAAGGATCTTACCGCGTGGGCTCAGGAACACTTCAGAAAACCATTGTCAGTTAACACAGTTCGTCGCTATATCTACAAGTGCAAGTTAAAACTCGACCATGCAAAACGAAAGCCATACATCAACAACATCCAGAAACGCCGCCGCCTTCTCTGGGCCTGAGCTCATTTGAAATGGACAGACACAAAGTGGAAAAAGGGTGCTGTGGTCTGATGAGTCCACATTTCATATTGTTTTTGGAAATCATGGACGTCGTGTTCTCCGGACAAAAGACGAAAAAGACCATCCAGATTGTTACCAGCGCAAAGTTCAAAAGCCAGCATCTGTGATGGTATGGGGGTGTGTTAGTGCCCATTGTTTTGGAGCAACACATGCTGCCATCCAAGCAACGTCTTTTTCAGGGACGTCCCTGCTTATTTCAGCAAGACAATGCCAAGCCACATTCTGCACGTGTTACAACAGCGTGGCTTCATAGTAAAAGAGTGCGGGTACTAGACTGGCCTGCCTGCAGTCCAGACCTGTCGCCCATTGAAAATGTGTGGCACATTATGAAGCACAAAATACGACAACGGAGACCCCGGACTGTTGAACAAGTGAAATCGTACATCAAGCAAGAAAGGGAAAGAATTCCACCTACAAAGTTGCAACAATTAGTGTCCTCAGTTCCCAAACGCTTATTGAGTGTTGTTAGAAGGAAAGGTGATGTAACACAGTGGTAAACATACCATTATCCCAGCTTTTTTGAAACGTGTTGCAGGCATCCATTTCTAAATGTGCAAATATTTGCACAAAAACAATAAAGTTTATCAGTTTTAACATTAAATATCTTGTCTTTGTGGTGTATTCAATTGAATATAGGTTGAAGAGGATTTGCAAATCATTGTATTCTGTTTTTATTTACATTTTACACAATGTCCCAACTTCTTTGGAATTGGGGTTGTATTACACTTCAATTTAATGATTCATTTTGTTTTTAGTTTGGTTGTGTTTGATGTTGAGAGTGCAGTTCTTTTTAGTATTTAGCTAAAGGTAAAAACAAAGTCAAAGTCTTAGCCTCTGATGCATTTTGAACAATATGAAAAATAAAGAGGAGCATCATCATACAGCTTCACTACAGTGACCGAGGTCGCAGGGTTATTTTTTTGT
Source organism: Thalassophryne amazonica (assembly GCF_902500255.1). Taxonomy (NCBI): domain Eukaryota; kingdom Metazoa; phylum Chordata; class Actinopteri; order Batrachoidiformes; family Batrachoididae; genus Thalassophryne; species Thalassophryne amazonica. Next base: position 28,857,605 of record NC_047121.1, read on the forward strand.
ATAATGTATTGAAAATAGAGAGGTACTCATAGGGTCAGAAGTCATCAGGTTACATGTCCATGGCCTCATCTGAGACCAGTGATGAAAATAAAGGAAAGGATTTTGTTATTGTTGATAGATGGCAATTTTTCAAGGTTTTGGAAAATGTAGAATGCAATGAGTGACTAGTTGGATAAATGAATGAGTCTATCACTTCTTTTATTAACACAATAATTAAAAAACAATGAATGTTATCATTTTTTATGTCGGCACAGCAAAAGGACATATAATGATAAAAGCAAACTGATTAAAATCTGAACTTATTCATATAATATCCCATAGAACTATGTATACAATATTTTGATAATATTACGTCATGGTTGTGAGACTTGGACGCTATAACAGTGACATTAGATGATGGCTGGAGACATCCAGTCATTTTAAATGGGTACCAACTCTTGCTGGGGGAGCAAAGTGTGTGTGTGTGTGTGGGGGGGGTAAAGCTCATAGACTCTCATCCACTCTGCATTCAGGTATTTGGGAATAAGCAATGGGTTGATGGACTAGGACTTCTGCAAAGGGGCATTTCTTTTAAAGATAAAAATCTGGCATTTCTGTAGTGAAAATATCTATGAATATAGTATAGTACAGGATTTAAATATTTGGTTGCAGGGAAAGAAATTACTTTTCGAAAGGGACCTTAATTCAGTCATTGTACAATAACAAATATGGAAAGAAACAAATGTCATAGAAAAGCAGATAATAAACCTTGGCTGAGAGCTGCACAGTCTAAGTGCTAGTGTAGTTTTGGCGTCTGTGGGGAGTCGTTCTAAAATGCACACAAAGCCAGAATTCCCTCAACAATGTCTAATATTCAGCATATAGTGATCTGTTCAGATGAATTATCTGGATCTGATGGAAAGGAATTCAGGTTTCCACTGGTCCTGTTCCAACAGGTCGAGTCAGTTATATTTCTGTTAACCCTAACCGGCACACCTGTGGTCCAAGTGAACCCCAGGGCTGTATTTTTGATATTTTTTATTAACTGTTATACCTCATTCAGCTGAATTTAATGTAATTGTCACCTATACACATCTTCAATGTCACAGTTTGGTTAAATAATGTGGGCTCCATCATGATTTTTCTCTTGGGGTCCACTTGGACCCTAATTTGATATAATGGTATCTGGTTTGACTCATAGAAAAATTCTGAGCTTAGCATCAATTTTTCATAACTACTGAAGTGTCAGGGTAATTTAAATTAGGGAGTAACCCTGTTGTGTCTGATGATTTGCAGACGTTACTGCTGGATTTTACAGTCGCAAATTGAGTTTTAAAATGGCTATTTGCGACCGTAATCAAGCATCAACATCCGCAAATCATCAAACACAAGGGGTTTAGTCCCATTCTAATCCATTCCATCGTTTGCACAGTTTATTTTTCCAGCGCCGTCATTCCAGCGCCATTATTGACATCTGCATAGCAAAGCGTTCAGGGCGCAGAATAATACATCAAATGTAAAACCGTCTAATGTTTTACCACCGTCAAATAGATATTTTATGGGCAGAAATCTCACATGATTAACCAATCAGATTTGTGGAACAAATTGGATTAGAATTCAGGTTATTTGCATCAGAACAACTGCAGGGAGCGGGGTAAGTACTGAATTTTGGTATTTAAGTCAAAAAAGAGAAAACATTATCAAAAGACTTTCAAAATTAAATATGGTTTATTAGCAGCCGTGCACATACAGTAGTATTCAGAATAATAGTAGTGCTATGTGACTAAAAAGATTAATCCAGGTTTTGAGTATATTTCTTATTGTTACATGGGAAACAATGTACCAGTAGATTCAGTAGATTCTCACAAATCCAACAAGACCAAGCATTCATGATATGCACACTCTTAAGGCTATGAAATTGGGCTATTAGTAAAAAAAAAAAAGTAGAAAAGGGGGTGTTCACAATAATAGCAGTGTGGCATTCAGTCAGTGAGTTCATCAATTTTGTGGAACAAACAGGTGTGAATCAGGTGTCCCCTATGTAAGGAAGAAGCCAGCACCTGTTGAACATGCTTTTCTCTTTGAAAGCCTGAGGAAAATGGGATGTTCAAGACATTGTTCAGAAGAACAGTGTAGTTTGATTAAAAAGTTGATTGGGGAGGGGAAAACGTATACGCAGGTGCAAAACATTATAGGCTGTTCATCTACAATGATCTCCAATGCTTTAAAATGGACAAAAAAAAACCCAGAGAGGTGTGGAAAAAAACAGAAAACAACCATCAAAATGGATAGAAGAATAACCAGAATGGCAAAGGCTCACCCATTGATCAGCTCCAGGATGATCAAAGACAGTCTGGAGTTACCTGTAAGTGCTGTGACAGTTAGAAGACGCCTGTGTGAAGCTAATTTATTTGCCAGAATCCCCCGCAAAGTCCCTCTGTTAAATAAAAGACGTGCAGAAGAGGTTACAATTTGCCAAAGAACACATCAACTGGCCTAAAGAGAAATGGAGGAATATTTTGTGGACTGATGAGAGTAAAATTGTTCTTTTTGGGTCCAAGGGCCGCAGACAGTTTGTGAGACGACCCCCAAACGCTGAATTCAAGCCACAGTTCACAGTGAAGACAGTGAAGCATGGTGGTGCAAGCATCATGATATGAGCATGTTTCTCCTACTATGGTGTTGGGCCTATATATCACATACCAGGTATCATGGATCAGTTTGAATATGTCAAAATACTTGAAGAGGTCATGTTGCCTTATGCTGAAGAGGACATGTCCTTGAAATGGGTGTTTCAACAAGACAATGACCCCAAGCACACTAGTAAACGAGCAAAATCTTGGTTCCAAACCAACAAAATTAATGCCTCGCAGATGTGAAGAAATCACGAAAAACTGTGGTTATACAACTAAATACTAGTTTAGTGATTCACAGGATTGCTAAAAAAGCAGTTTGAACATAATAGTTTTGAGTTTGTAGCATCAACAGCAGATGCTACTATTATTGTGAACACCCCCTTTTTTACTTTTTTTTTTTTTACTAATAGCCCAATTTCATAGCCTTAAGAGTGTGCATATCATGAATGCTTGATCTTGTTGGATTTGTGAGAATCTACTGAATCTACTGGTACCTTGTTTCCCATGTAACAATAAGAAATATACTCAAAACCTGGATTAATCTTTTTAGTCACATAGCACTACTATTATTCTGAACTCTACTGTAACTGGTACTCATGGTCCTCGTGCATGCTAAATATAAATGATGCACAGCAGAAAGCAGAGAGGGTAGCACTTTTCAGGAGGAAAGCAATGATGACAGATTGTAGTTAAAGTGCTTCCCTCTGTGTTTTCTGCTGCACATCATTTATTTTTACTACACATGTGCGTCATGTGCACCAGTTATGTGTACACCTGTTTATTAGCCAGATACTCAAAAGTCTTTAAAAAACAGATGCAAAATGGTTGCATCAGTTATATTACAGATTCCCACAAGAACGGCATAATTTAAGACAAAAACATGTGAATAGTATTAAAAACAAGAAGTTCTGGTGGGGGTCCACATGGTCCCCAGTAGGTACAGATTAGTAAATTTCACAACGTGTACTGATAACGGTTAATCTGTGCAACCTCAGCCTCGCAGTTCAAATCTGTACTTAGTCCAACATCTTAAAGTACATCAAAAGAACATCCTGTGACTGATGACCAGCATTAGTGCAAAGACACAGTATAATAGACATCTTTGTATGCAAACGTTGTGAGTGGGTGTGGTGAACTTTATGACATATTTACATGTTAGACAGTGATTTTTCATTTGTCCATGTCAGGTGATGGATAACAATGGACCAGTGTACTGAGAGAGACAGTTATTTTCTCACAGTACACACACAGAGCAGGTTTTTCCCAGCTGTCTCATTGACCTCTTGTGACAACTTCATTCCAGAAGCATGAACTGTGCATTTTACCCCAGGTGGACTCCAACTAAGCTGTAGAAACATCTCAAGTATGATCAGTGGAAACAGGACGCACCTGAGCTCAATGTTGAGCTTCATGGCAAAGGTGGTGAATAGTTATGTACACGTGATTTCTTAGTATTTTATCTTTAATAAATTGCAAAAAAAAAACATTTTTCACATTGTAATTGTGGGGTAGTGTGTGTAGAATTTTGAGAGAAAAAAATATTTTAATCCATTTTGCAATAAGGCTTTAACATAACAAAATGTGGAAAAAGTGAAGCGCTGTGAATACTTTCTGGACGCACGATATGTGAACAGATACCATATGTACTCCTGGGAAGCCACACTCACAGAGTGGCTAGTAACTGAGACTGAATCCTGTTAAGAATAATTCTTGCAAGCACCTTTCCTGGCACAGAGAGAAGTGTAATATCCCTGCGATCACCGTTTCCAGAGTTGGACAACAAGTCCTTTGTTTGAGTCCGTAGGGGTGATATTCGTCTCCTACAATGAAATGTTCCAGAAGTACAGCATCTCTTCCTGCTTTGAGGAGCTCACCTGAAATGCAGCAGATCCCTGGAGCTTTCCCTGCCCTCAGTTATTTCATGGCCTGTGTGATTCAACATTAGGGGTTCACGTCAGGATCAAGCCATATTTGTCATGACTACGGTTGGGCAAGGTGCAGGTTTGGAGGAATGACATGCTTTGATTCCTCTGTAAGCAGGCCAAGGGTCACTAAACCACAAATGGTGTGACTCTCATACCCCTATTCCACAGAGAGCTGTTCCTTCCCGTTTCATCCCGAACAGCAAATCAGGGAGCATTTTGAAGCATCACAGTAACTTCTTGATTCATCTTTTGTCAATCTTGAACAAACTTCATATACGCAGTAGCAGTGGTGGGCACAGTTCTGATAATCCGATAACCGAAAATTATCGGATTATCTTTTTAGATAACTTTAAAAACCATTATTGAACTAATTATCTTGTGATAAATTTTTTAATAATAATAATAATTTTTCAACCGATAACGTGGTAAATAAAGCTGAACAGCTACAAACATTTATAAAATTTCAAATCAGTTGAGCACCTACCTGTTAAATGTGGGCCAAAACACGCACAGTGTAAACCCAGCTTAAGTACTGAACGTCTGGCACCAGTAGATCATGGCAGTGTTCTATTTATTTTTGACACCGGTTATATCAGACGGTTATCCAATTACAACTTGGCTTTTTTTTTTTTTTTTGAAAATGCCTGTTTTTACAAATTAAAAACAATGGAAATTTTACAAAAGTAACATTTATCTGTAAACACCAACACACGACACACGTCATATTAACGTGTTGGTTTACATAATGAATGACTCAACCAAATCAGTGTTAGCAGAAGCACATTTTACCCAGAATCCTTTGCGATCTGTCTGTGTTTGTTACAAAACTTCAGAATTAGTGCATTAGTCAACATTAAAAGATATGTTATATTTTAACTTTGTACAAATGACAGAATTGACATTAATGGAGTTATTCTATCAGTATTCATTTTATTTATACACCAAACCATAACTCAGCATTGCTTTATTTTCCAAGAACTCTGCCTGATGGCAGCGTTATGACTGAGTAGAGAGTTGAGCTTTGTGGCTCCTCTCAGCTTGCTTCTGTGCTGGAAGCCATGTAGTGAACAGGAACGTCCAGCAGGGGGCAAGATGTTAAAAGACAGAAGTGCGGGCTCAATGTTTGGGTTTGTTGTCACTTTTGATGCTACCAGAAGCGATTGTGGTGTTAAAACTCAAAATCAGCTTGTTAGTAGTTGCAAGTGTACCAGAGACAATACTGGAATTTATTGGTTATCGGTTATCTGTAACTTCCGATACATTTTTAGGTGGTTTATCATTTTATCTTTATCAACGATAACTTTTCAGTTATCTGATTATCTGTTATCGAAGTTAATTTTTTGGTTGTCTGTGCCCACCACTGCGCAGTAGTTACGGCCATCATCGGCATCAGTTTTGAAATTGGGGTGAAATTTTTGAGCTGTTCAGAATTTCATCCTGATTCACCAAGTCAGCGTCATTACGCAGTTTTGTCTGGGTGTTCATAGTCTTAACAGCTTCTGTCATGTTCAAACAACTTTAAACAGGGTAGTCCACGTGAGTACAGCTTGAAACCTGTTTGACTGTGATCCATCGGGGTAAAAATTGAAGCGCTGTTGCAGTTTAGGGGGAGAACGCAGCCGGGCGTAGCTTTATTTTTGTTTTTGAGTGAGTTGCCAGGTATGTGCTTCGTAAGCCAGCCTGATAGGAAGCAGTTTCATCCCTTTGTTGCACTTTTTATGGATTGTGGGGGATCGTAATAGAACAGTGCCCTGTGGAACAGAGGTGTAACGAATGCCTCCTTGTCTGTTCATCATGACTATCCCTCGACAGTGAGGAAGATTGTCTCTTGATCAATTTACGGCTGGGATATCTACATCCAGGTGTTGATCTAGAGATGCCTGTGCGTGGGTTTGTGGAACATGGGAATGTCATTGCACCATGACAAACACACAAACCTTGACAGATTCTTAGCCTGGTCTGATGGCTGGGAAATCACAGACGATCAGGGTCTGAGGACCTGCTGCAGCCTTCATCTGCCTTCACAGCCGTTGAAGTCTTCTTCTTGCACCAGAGCCCTGTTAGCCACCTCGTGTTCAGGGTTATTGTTGGGCCTTCATGGCTACCATAGCGGCCACAGGGCACGCATGGGCCCCACCGTATTTTGCCCCAACAGGCAATCCCCTACTTGATCCATTATCCAGGTGTCACGATGTGGACAAAGGGTTGCATGTTGACACCCTTGTCTATTCTCAGGCACCGTCGCAACCCGTTGTCTCATCTCCTCCTTCAAACTGGAATATTCATCAAGATGTACATTACAACTCCTCTGCACGATATTCAGAGTTACCTGAAGACGTATGAAACACTTCCTCCTATGGACACTGGTGAGTTTGATAAGAACTTTGACTATGCATTCAGATCGCTAATTGTGTCCATGTCTGAAAGTCCTGCAGCCAGACTGTACGGAACTCTGCTGAAAGGGTCTGACCTTGAACTCTGCCCAGATCTGATCATGGCCACTAAGGAGATGGCGCTTTGCAAGACTTTAGCTGAATCCTCAAGAGAGCCACAGCAAGTGTGTGGTCACTGTCACTGGTCATGTTTCTGGAGTTCTGTTCTGGTTCATTCACAGCGTGAGTCCTTATATTCTGTCTTATTGTCCACTCGTTCTCTACTAGTGATTCTCATCTGTGTTCTGTGGTGATGTTGTCCTACATTCTTATATCTCCACCATACTCTGACTCTCTCTAGTATCCTCTGTGTATTGTCCCTTTACTGTTCTGTTATTACATTATGTAATAATGGTTCATCATTCTATGTCTCCATCAGTCGCTGGATTGTAAAAGTGTTTTCTTCATATTTCCAGTTGTTCTTGTAACATTAATTTTTTCTGCTCTCATCTTACACACAAAAAACAAATGTCCTAAATGGCATTAAAAGTGTTTCTATGGCTCATAATCATAGAGGTGGATCCACTTTGGTGCCATATACAGTGCATCTAGAAAGTTTTCAAAGCACTTCACTTTTTCACGTCTTGTTATGTTACACCCTTATTCCAAAATGGAACATCTGTACTGTTTTTGAATTGTTTTTTAAATTGATGATTCTCTGGTGTATAGATTGTTGCTGTCATTATACTGATTGTGACAGCTATGATGTAAAAGCTGTTACCGTGTGAACAACAGCTGTAATAATTGTGCTGTTTATTTATTTTTTTTATTATTTGGTGTCCTGTTTTGGTATGTCTGAGTGATAACTGTTTTCATTTTAGTTGCTGTAAATTAATAATTTCATTATTAGATATTTTCAAAAAGGTTGGGGATGAGTTTATTTTCCCATCTAGTGAATTACCAGCAGGGGGCAGCAGATAATCGTGGAAGAATTAAAACACATGTTCGGTACATACAGCAGGGGGCGCTGTTGATCTTCTAAAAGATAAAGAGACAGAACTTCCTTTTATGTTTCTTATGATTAAAATTCTACACTGTGGTTTGATTAAAGCTTTTACTAAACAAGAGCAGTTGTGTGAAAGTGTGTTTAGTTTTAATCATTTCGATCTGTGCTCTCGGATAACCTTTATTTCTGTACTGAAATAATCTTCTTACACAAACAGTTGATTGATTTCTTTTAAGAAAATAAGACTTTTATAACTCAGTGAAGTGGGGTGGGTAATTTGTTCCAAAATATTCACATAGGTCAAATATTAACAGGGTCAGTGATGAAACTGTGTGGATGAATTCCCATGCTCATAATCAACTAAAACTAAACTTAAAAAAAAAAAAAGAGGGGAAATTCCATCCATTTTGCTGCAAAGCATAAAATAACACTTTGTCAGAACTCCAGAGAGCGATTATACTTCTCCCAATGTGTGCATCCATCTGGTTTCCCCTCCTTTTCTGTCTAACCATCGACGTCTCTCGCTGTAATTACGCACCTGTTTCCATTTTGTCATTGTTAGTCACAGTATACGAGTTCCTAATTTTCTGACTGTAGCTCACACTCCTCCAATCTAGGGTCACAGAAGGGGCTGGAGCCGATACCAGCAGTCATAGGGTGTGAGACGGGGTACACATGGCCACATACACATGGATAAACATACATACATGCACGCACACCTATGCTCAATTTAGAGGCATCAGTTCACCAATCCTGCATGTCTCTGGAAGTGGAATTAAACTGGAGCACCCGGAGGGAACCCACATAAACACGGGAAAACATGCAAACTCTACACAGAAAGGCCCAGGTGGGAAGCGATCCCACAACCTCCTTGGTGTGAGACAACAGTGCTAACCACTAAGACACCGTGCCACTTTGCATTAGAGGTGGACGGATCAATCCTAATATCGATAATATCAATTAGAGCCTGACCGATATATCGGCCGGCTGATATTATCGGCCGATATAAGCCCTTTTCAAAGTACTCACTATCGGGCAAAATTTTGCAGATAGAACGCCGATAATTTTTCATAAACAAAAATAATACTGAAATAATGTTTGTGTCGGCAATGTAAAATGTCCTTGCACCATTTGTCCAGTAGATGGAGCTCTGACTCCATTCAGCTGAGAGCTGCTTACACCCCTGTTTAAATGTGTTCATCACTGGTCCCCGTAGTTCGCCGTCACACTGCACTGATCGGCTGACAAAAACATACAAGTAAGTTTATAAGGATGTTGTTTGTAATAACTTTGCGATTACATTCACCCCACATTTCTCTCGTTTCAGTTCAACTCAGTTTGATTAACTCAGTTTATGTAGTAATGTGTCAAATGTGCTTCACTGCGTCGGTCATGCTTTTTATTAAGCCCACGTTGTGTAGACCTTATTTCTAGCATGAAAAACTTTTGTTTACTGCTAAGAGGTTGAAACATTCAGATTCACTGGTCGTCTGGAAGGGTTCTGGGAATTACTGCCGTTCGCCATTATCCTCTGGGGCCGACGCCGTCGTATACGATGGCTGGGACCAAGCTTTACTAAATTGTAAATAACTTGTAAATTGTATTTCAGCTTTTAGCTCATACCTTTTTTGTTAAGGGTCCAAAAAAAAAAAAACCAACCCATTTTATTCATTAAAAAAAAAAAACAAACAAGCAAAAAAAAAAAAAAAAAAAACGGCTGATTTATCGGCTACTGGCAAATAAGCCGATTTATCGAATATTGGCATTTTTTGCATCCAAATATCGTTATCGCCATCGGCCTCAAAAAATCTATATCGGTCAGGCTCTAATATGATATGATACCAACGCTGGTATTGATATTGAAAGATCCTTGTGTAAAAAGATCGATACTCAAGCTTTTTTTCTCTCCCGCACGCACTGACTGTTACGCACACAGACTCATTAAAGTCTGCTCTATGTCTGTAAGAGGAGCGCTGCGGTGTGTCACACAACACGGAGCAGCGCACCCTTGTATTGTGGTTTGTCAGCCTTCGACCTCAGGAGATTTTGTTTTAAGTTGTGTTGAGTGATATTTTTTTAAACAAAAATATTGATTGTGATAAAGTATTTTGTTGTCACGTACAATGTTTGGCGAAATACTATCCTAGGTCTTTTGGATCCTTTGGATCTATGAAGTTTAAATATGAAAAACTATCGGTATCGATATCGGCGACACTGGGCCTGTATTTACTTGGTATTGGATCAATACCAAAATTCCCGTAACGCCCACCTCTACTTTGCGTCATATTTTCAGTCATAAGCCAGAATACTGATCTCGTATTATTTGCAAAATTAAAAAGTAGGAAATGCAACAAAAGTTAAATCTTCTAGGAAAAGAAATCTCATTTTGTTGCACTAAGTCTATATTGCAAATTTCTCTGGTGAGACTGGGCGTATTTCTGCAGGGGCGTGGTCATCTTCACGTAAAGTATAGGCCTCCTGTTGCCCTTCCTCTGCCCCCACAGAGCTGCCAATACTACACGTGTGTCTTACAGTTTTATCATGATTAAGATTGATAAGGTATAATCACTCACTATATTTATGTATGTGCACACAACAGAAGAAATTCTGCAAACAACCTGATAAAATTGTTCTGTGTCATAAACAACATATCTGCATCTTTTTATGTGGACAATTATGTGCATGACAAGGGGGGAAAAGTCAAGTAGTTGACCATCTGTCAGGTGAGCAAAAAGCTGCCGTGATCACAGAATTTGTGTTCAAACATGCCCGGCGAAGAGGTCCAGCTGATTCTTAACAGAAATATGCAGAGTGAGAGATTTCTGCAGATACTGAGGTTGTTCTGCATCTGCCAAAACAAAGACCAGCTGAGCCGTGAGATAAGAGTGCAATCAACAGGTGGCAGATAAAGAAAAGTGAATGCCAATGTGGAGGTTCTCCTTTCACAGACCGCTTCACTTTTGAAAACATCTTTCCATCATTTGCCAGATATCACAGAGCTGTTATCGTCACGTCAAATCTGGAATGTGAAGCCGCCAGGCTCAAACTGAAGAACTGAGTTTTTGGAACCAAAGCAGCTCTTTCTGATAGAAAATATTTTCCTTTTCTAACCCTCACAGCCAGCTACATTTAATTTCTTCAAAATAGTGAGTAAAAATCACAGTCACAACAAAATAAGGCAAAGTGCGCAATGTCATTGAATCTGCTAGCTGCTAATTAGCAAAGCTAATTTTTTTCATTAGCGGATTTTAAGTAACTTTTAAAACCATTACCAGACCAATTAGCTGGCATTGAATTTAGTTCTACTAACCTTAGGTCCTCAAACAATCTCACTGGGCTCATTTTAGTGATAAATATTCCAGTTTCAGAGAACAGTATTTATCACTAAAGCCGCATTCACAGCGGGTGTGACGTGACGCCACAAATTCGCGTCTGTTGCATGGCGACAGGCATGCCACCATTGCCCGGTGTGTTGCTCTGCTTTCGCTGCGAAAATTCGCCCCAGTGCGTCATCAAGTAGGAGGAGCTTCCATTCTGCTCGCCGGCTCCGGTTGTCAGTCAAGTTAACATGACGGACCTTGATCACACGGAGCGAGTTACTGTGCTCTTAATTGTTGTGGAAAGCTGACAAACATCGCCAGTGGCGCGGTCCCTGGGTTCACAACATCCTCATGAGACATTCCCATTTCGGGGAGTATCATTATTTGCTGCAGGAGCTGCATCTGGATGACGGCCGCTTTCAGCGGTACTTCCGCCTCTCCAGGACCCAGTTTGAGGACCTCCTGTCCCGTTCACACAAGCACATGTAAACAATAAAAAAAAACTGTCCGCTGCTGCGGTGCTGCTGCTCGCTCTCTGTCATAATTGTGTTTTTAAACCAGTCACCATTTGTTTTATTATACGTCTGTGTAGTTAATAAATAAAATAATGTTCATGGACGATTTGCTCGTGCACGCATGTGAAAAAAAAACTCTCCACTGCCTACTGCAGGGCTGCTGCTCACTCTTCCCCCAAAAACTCTGTCATAATTGTGTTTCTAAACTAGTCACCATTTGTTTTATTATACATCTGTGTAATTAATAAGTAAAATAATCTTCACGGATGATTCGCTCGCGCATGCACGTGAAAAAAAACTGTCCGCTGCCGCTGCTGAGGGGCTGCTGCTCGCTCTTCCCCCAAAACTCTGTCATAATTGTGAAATAAAGGACCAAAGGGACGTAAGTCCTGCTTACAGGCTGGCTACCAGAGACAGGACATGTTCACATCCAACTCAGTCAAACTCCAGATATCTCCACGTCATCGCAGCGCGACAAGATGAAAAAGTTCAGATTTTTCAACTTGGGGAGGAGGGCAAACGCAACGCGACGCGACACAATATCGTGCCACAAACATGCCAGTCGCTCACAATCACTTCATTTGGGTAGCTTCATTCGCATCCATCGCGTCGTGTTGCGTGGCTTGGCGCCACAACGCGTCCTTCCATAGGGATTACATGGCAACCTGTCGCCGCTGTCGCTCGCCTCATGCCCGGTGTGAACGCGGCTTAACATTTACACTTTGCGGCAGTTAGTTTTTGTCTAAGTTGTCCTCTCCTGTAGCAGTTAGGGAGCATGCTACAGTGCTGCCATGTTAGCCTGTCCCACCATTGTGAGATTCAGCAAAGTTTAATAATCCTAATGCAGCAGTCTCATTTCTAGAGACTAGAGAAGACCCCAATGCAGAGAACCACAATGAAAATAGGTAAAAAGCTGGTTTATGTGGGACCATCCAAAGTATGCACCCATGTCATGTGGTCTTTGTCTTGTTGAAGACTTAAAGAGACTGTACTTACAGCTGATGTCTGTAAAAACATGCAGCTTGCTTAACTTGTTGCAGATAGATAATGTGTCACAGTCTGTTTTTGCAGGAGTTGTGTAATACTGCAGTTGTCAACATCTGCACACTTCCGCATTCAGTTTGAAGGTCATTTTTTCTCCCCGTTTCCTGCAGCCTGTGAGAAGTAGAACTCAGAAAGTTAAATAAACTTATTTTTTTCAGTCTGGAGCTTCCGGTGATTAATGCACCGCTGATGAGAAGAACAGAAATGTGAAGGACTGATGCTGTAGTTCCATCCATCCATCCATCTTCTACCACTTAGTCCAATTAAGGGTCGCGGGGGGCTGGAGCCTATCCCAGCAGTCATAGGGCGTGAGGCGGGGTACACCCAGGACAGGACGCCAGTCTGTCGCAGGGCCACAAATAGACAAACAAACACAGACACACCCACACGCACACCTAAGGACAATTTTAAAGATTCCAATCCACCTAACCCGCATGTCTTTAGATGTGGGAGGAAACCGGAGCACCTGGAGGAAACCCACACAAACACGGGGAGAACATGCAAACTCCACACAGAAAGGCCACGGGAATTGAACCCATGACCTTCTTGCTGTGAGGCAACAGTGCTAACCACTAAGCCACCGTAGTTCCACTGAATAGGAAATACTGAGAGCATTCAGATGTGTTAAATACTGGTGTAACACAGTGAGAATGTCTGTTTCCAAACAAAGATGGAAAAAACAATTCTACTTTTAGTGTTATTTAGTTTTAGTGGCAGCAAATTGTGCAGCAGTTGATTTTTAATCAGTGATTTAAAAAAAATGACACTTTTAATAACCTGTGAATATTTTTCTGTAATTCCTCCAAACACTGTCTGCTTCAAGGTTCTTCAAGAAGGTTTCTTTTTGGACATTATAACATGATTATGGACATTAAGTGACTGTTTGGAGTTTTACAGAACAAACAGCTCATTTAATATCAATAAAAAGCTACGGTGCATCCAGAAAGTATTCACAGCGCTGGACTTTTTCTACATTTTTTTTCTATGTTACAGCCTTATTCCAAAATGGATTAAACTATTTTTTTTTATATACACAATACTCCATAATGACAAGGAGAAAAAGTAGTTTGTTTGTTTTTTTAGATTTTTGCAAATTTATTAAAAATAAAAAACTAAGAAATCACGTGTACGTTAGTATTCACAGCCTTTGCCATGAAGCTCAAAATTGAGCACAGGTGTATCCTGTTTCCACTGATCATCCTTGAGATGTTTCTACAGCTTGACTGGAATCCACCTGGGGTAAATTCAGTTGATTGGACATGATTTGGAAAGACACACACCTGTCTACATATAAGATCCCACAGTTGACAGTGCATGTCAGAGCACAAACCAAGCATGGAGTCAAAAGAATTGTCTGTAGACCTCCGAGACAGGATTGTCTCGAGGCACAAATCTGGGGAAGAGTACAGAAACATTTCTGCTGCTTTGAAGGTCCCAATGAGCACAGTGGCCTCCATCATCCTTAAATGGAAGAAGTTTGGATCCACTAGGACTCCTGCTAGAGCTAGCTGCCCGTCTAAACTGAGCGATCGGGGAAGAAGGGCCTTAGTCAGGGAGGTGACCAAGAACCCGATGGTCACTCTGTCAAAGCTCCAGCATTCCTCTGTGGAGATAAGAGGACCTTCTAGAAGGACAACCATCTCTGCAGCAATCCACCAATCAGGCCTGTATGATAGAGTGGCCAGACGGAAGCCACTCCTTAGTGAAGGTGTGGCCAGATGGGCTCCATAGCAGCCCACCTGGAGTTTTCCCAAAAGGCACCTGAAGGACTCTCAGACCATGAGAAACAACATTCTTTGGTCTGATGAGACAAAGACTGAAATCATTGGTGTGAATGTTAGGCATCATGTTTGGAGGAAACCAGGTACCATCCCTACAGTCAAGCATGGTGGTGGCAGCATCATGCTGTGAGGATGTTTTTCATCAGCAGGAACTGGGAGACTAGTCAGGATTGAGGGAAAGATGAATACAACAATGTACAGAGACATCCTGTATGAAAACCTGCTCCAGAGTGCTCTTGAACTCAGACTGGGGTGATGGTTCATCTTTCAGCAGGACAGTGATCCTAAGCACACAGCCAAGATATCAAAGGAGTGACTTCAGGACAACTCTGTGAATGTCTCTGAGCGGCCCAGCCAGAGCCCAAACGTGAATCAGATTGAACACCTCTGGAGAGATCTGAAAATGTCTGTGCACCGACGCTCAAGCTCCACCCAACCTGATGGAGCTTGAGAGGTGCTGCAAAGAGGAATGGACAAAACTGCACAAAGATAGGTGCACCAAGCTTGTGGCATCATATTCAAGAAGACTTGAGGCTGTAATTGCTGTCAAAGGTGCATAAACAAAGTATTGACCAAAAGGTGTGAATACTTATGTACACGTGATTTCTTAGTTTTTTATTTTTAACAAATTTGCAAAAAAAAAAAAAAACAAAAAAAAAAAACAAATTTTCATGTTATCATTATGGGGTGTTGTGAGTAGAATTTTGAGGAAAAAAAAAAATTATTTCATCCATTATGAAATAAGGCTCTACAAAATGTGGAGATAGTGAAGTGCTGTGAATACCCAAAGATTGCAGGGTTGAAGGTTTCAGTCACTGTGCCAGAGTAAAACTCGGCATTTAAAAACCACAAGCACACTCTTTGTGGTGGAGCAGATGTTTCCAGTTGGTGGTGGCCTGAATGAGTCATAGTGCACAATGATGCTGCTGTCACACTAATGACCTGCTGTTTGCAAACCATGTCAGCTCCCTTCAGCAGTGAAAAATCAGCTTCTTGTGTCTGTGCTGGAAATGTCCTGCTGATGATCAGCGTGTGCCACTGTAGGTTTATTTATATGTCAACATCCCGTGTTTTACAGTATTACATGTTATATTGCATTTAAAGACACAAAACAGTCTAAACAAATTCAGGTAAAAGTTAAAACAAAGAGAAGATAAAAATGGAAAATTGAAATATGCAGGTCAAATGGGGAATGTTCTGAAAGAAAATGGGCATTACCTTAAGTGGCATATTTGCAAAAATAATATTTTTTAGCATGAATATTAAAAAAATCCTTTTTGTTTTTCTGAAAAGGGAAATATATATATTTATTTGTTCATTCATTTATTTATTAGAATTAAATTTGCTGAAGTCATGCAGCTGTTGCCAGGGGGTGGTGGTCAAGTACTTAGTGTGCTTGGTTTCAGTGCAGAAGGTTCCCGGTTCAAACCTCACCCCTGCCTCATTTCTCCATGTAATGTGGAGATGCATCAGGAAGGGCATCGGTGTAAAATGTTTCCAGTTAATTTGCAACTCCACCTCAGATCTGCTGTGGTGACGCAGCCAAAGGGACTTACTTTTTTCGTAGCCATTGGCATAAACACAGTTTTTAAAGTTTGATACAAGCATCTTGGACTCTTTCCCTGAACTGCTCGTGTTAGAGGTGGGCGGATAGATCCTAATATTGATAATATCGATACCAATGCTGGTATTGATATTGAACAATCCTCGTGTAAAATGATTGATACTCAAGCTTTTTTTCTCTCCCGCACGCACGCACTGACTGCTGTGCACGCAGATTCATCAAAGTCTACTCTTTGTCTGTAAGAGCAGCGCTGCGCTGTGTCACACAACATGGAGCAGCACACCCTCCTCCCCTCTGGTCTTTTGTTGTTGTTAGCAAAGGCAGGTTAACTCTCATATTGTTTGCTAATGTTCAGTCTCTGGATAATAAATTGGATGACCTGCAAGCATGCTTAACCAAACAATGCTATGCATGGAACAGTTCCATATTGGGTTTCTGTGAAACATACAGTAGCTTGGTGAGAATACACTGGACCAGCCCAGAACACCGACAGGCTACACCATGTTCAGGGCCGACCGCCATGTGATGAAGAGCTGCCCTACCCATCTACATTTATGTGACAAAATCTGGTGCAAATGGCTTGAAAACCTAAATATAGACCTTTGACCCATCATGACCTTGACCCCCAGTGAATTTGGTTTGAGCATTTGGTAAATTTGATCATGCCTGAGTAATTCAATATAAATTAGCTACATTTTGTATTTTTAATAATTTTTACTTTTTTAAACCTACATTAGCACTCAATATCAGTGGGACTCATTTCGAACATCAACATCAGCTGCCAAAAGTGTTTGTTTTTGCTCTGCTTGTTTTCTATGATGCTTTTTCAAAAACTCACATTAACATATATTTTCAATCCATAAAACAGTTCATTACATTTAAGACATTCTTCAGTCCTCTGTGGTCACACAGCCAAATATTCACACACTAAATCTGAACCTCATGAAAGCTTTATTTATTTGTATTTTTTTTTTTAAGTAAAGGACTTTACTAAATCTGCAGCGGCCCTGACGTTTGAGGTCACATGCTCAGAATGCGTTTAGCAGATTTAAAGTACAAAGTAAAACCGTCATTATTACCCTGCACGTCTGTGAAGTGGTGATAGCGGGGTATTGTTTTCACTAGTGTGCGTCTGAGTGTCTGTGGACAAGATAACTCAAAGACAGCTGGATAGATTTCCTACAAACTTGGCAGGAATATTATTTGGATCGATCTCTAGAGGTGATTAGAATTTGGAGACGTTTGGTCAAAGGTCAAAGTCAAAGAAAACATGGTCTGAAAAACGTTTCTTTTTGTATTGCTCAACAACCAAGAAGCCCAAATGAATGATCTAAAGTATATATTGATCAGAAAAATATTTGTGATTGGTATAAATGAGTTCATAATGAAGTCACCCAAAAGTCACATGATGATGTCATAGTCAAAAACACCAGACTGACAGATCCATATTTACTTGTATGTTTATTTTGTGGTGTGAATCCGCCCCTGATGCATTACATTTGCAACTGTCGTTGTGTTGTGTATTTGTACACTGGTTTGTTTCTTTATGTTTTTGTTTGACTTACAGTTGATTATGTGAGAATTGATTTTAATTTTTGTAGAGGGGTGGGGCCTGGGCAGGGAATAACTGTGACAAAAACATGATATGGTTCCACATCAAGAGCTGGAACAATGTCACCATTTTAATGAATGCTGACAGATACAGCCATCAGGAACAAAGTTCAGTGATTGAAACTGATGAGCAATGAGGATCGAAGATCAGCGATAAGGGATTTTGCTGATCTTTGATCCCCATTGCTAATTTGATCAGTCTTGGATCTGTCATTTGATCCTAACTCTAAACTTTGATATCAAAGTTTAGAGTTAGGATCAAAGTTTAGAGTTAGGATCAAATGACAGATCCAAGACTCATCCAAGAATGAACTCAGAATCAAAGTTCAGTCATCAGAATAAAATATCAGCAATCTGATCAAAGGTCAGCAATCAATATATATCAATATATTTCACACTTTGTTCATGCAGAAGTTCTTCCATTTTAGACAACTTCAATAAGAAAACCTGCTCAAGCAGGCGGTGGTGAAACTGAGCTCAGTACTACTTGAAAGTGACTTCAGAGAGACCTGCGCTGTTTCTAAGTGGCTCTGATCTAATAACCATAATGAACACCCATGTGACATCATAGAGACGATGATGTGTTCGACTCCAGCATCTGCTGTCGCCTTGGTGAACCACTTATATTAATGTTTATTAATATTAATTAGTGTTGTTTTATTGCTGCCGTGCCCTTAAAAAGATCATCCAAATGAAGAGTTAATGTTTGTGAGTCTGAGGTCACGCTGAGTGGATTCTGTGTGCACATCTGTGCCCGTGGTGACAATTATGGATATGTGGGAGGGACACGTTTAATAAAGGAGGCAGGAGTAACGGGGTGCAGACACGCACGCACACACACACACACACACACACACACACACACACACACACACACACACACACACACACACACACACACACACACACACACACACACACACACACACACACACACACACCGTTTAATTAAACCTTGTTCACCTGAGGCTGGAGGGAGATTATTCAGTCGTAATTCAGTCTTTATTTGCTCTGGGGGTGCGTTTGATGTTTTCACGTTCTGTGCCATTATTACCTTCAGACTGCAGTATATGTGTATGTGTGTGTGACAGAGAGAGAGAGAGAGAGAGAGAGAGAGAGAGAGAGAGAGAGAGAGAGAGAGAGAGAGAGAGAGCCCCCTTAATTCATTCAATCATTTTCTATACCCGCTAGCTCCATTTAAGTGTGACGGGGGCTGGATCCTATCCCAGCAGTCATAGGGTGTGAGGCGGGGTACACCCTGGACAGAACACACAGTCTGCACAGACGCACACATTGACACCCAAACACACACCTAACCTGCATGAGGAAGCCGAAGGGAACCCATGTGAACACAGAATAATATACACACAATATGCAGAAGGGGCCAAGATGGGATGCAATTCCACAACCTTCTTACTGTGAGGCAACAGTGCTAACCACTGAGCCACCGTATCATGTATCATGTAATAAACAATGTACTTTGAAATGGCACACTTTATACAGACGCTGAAATACCTGGGTTCTCTCCAGGTGCTCCGCCTTTCTCCCACATCCAAAGACATGTGGGTTAGGTGAATTGGAGACTTTAAATTGTTCGTAGGTGTGTATGCGGGTGTGAATGTGTTTGTTTGTCTATATGTACCCTATATATACCCTGGTGTCCTGTCCAGGATGTACCCCTATGACTGTTGGGATAGGCTCCAGCCCCTCGTGACTGAAGCAGTTAAAGATGAGTGTGTGTGTGTGTGTAGGTTGTAAACATGTTTATTTTTGCTGTAACGTTAGACATTTTAATATGGGAGTCTATGGGGACACTCAAAAAACTGGCTCATTGGACTGGATTTCCTTCTAATAAATATATGTAGTCCCAACTAAATTAAATTAAATTATCTTGCCTTCATGTGTTTTTTTTTTAAGTTGGGGCTACATACTGTATATTTATTAGATGGAAATCCTGGTCAGAATTGAACTGAGTTCATGAAATTTTTTTGAGTAGTGACTCGCTTTTGAAGCCAGCCTGAAGGGACCAGTCATAGAACTGCAAGATTTGACACTTCCGCAGTGGTTTCATGTTTCTGTACAGAGGTTGAGGCTTGCTAAGAATACTTAAATATTTTTTGCCAGATGACAAGAAAACCAAATTTACAGACCACCCAGAAGACATGGAGAAGCGAGAAGCTTTCAGGACTGCGTGGTCAGAAAATGTCGCACATTCGAGGAGTGACTGAGAAGTTTTGAGCCTGACCCAGTAAACGTAGGCGTGGGTCTCCATCTTTTGCATTCTGAGAAACCGACGTTTCTCAACATTGCACCCAGAGAGTCAAAACGTCACATCTTCTCTTTCTCAGAATGCAAAAGAGAACCATGCCGCTTGTACATTTTCAGCAAATATTCATATATTACCATTTTTGTTTGAAAAGAGATCTTTATAAAATACCATTGCCCCAGTTTTCAGGGGTTAAACTGACACAGTGGTACATTTTCAATATTCGTCTGTGATTACGTTACAAATTCCAGCTGTTTTCTGTCTGCTCTTCCACAGGTGTGAGGCTTTACCTCATATTTCTCCATTTAAAATCATACCAATAACTAACACAGACACCGTTGTGTCATGGTTGGTGTTATATAGCGTTTTCAGTTTGGCCCTCCATCAGTCATTTTTATAAATAATTCTCTGAACCAGATGCTGCCGGCACATTCGCAGCTCCATCTGTCAGACAGGCCAGACTTTATGCAAATGCATATTTTGAAATCAAATATTTTCTGACATTTTAATATGTTTTTGCTGAATATGAAAAGTCCACATTCTCTTTGACAGCGATACCGAACCTGCAGAGTGTCTCCGTTACACACTTGCTTACCATCTATGAAGCTTCTGCTTTGACACTCCAGAGTGATTCACACGCTGAGTGAAATCACTGCCTCAGGGCACACACACACACACACACACACACACACACACACACACACACACACACACACACACACACACACACACACACACACACACACACACACACACACACACACACACACACACACACACACACGCATGCACACACACACAGTCCCGTGTATACTGCAGTGGCTTCTTGCAGAGAGAGATTCAGGATGCTGCTGATGACCTCTCTTTGACCTCTGAGATCATCGCCCCCAAGGCTACATATTTGTGTATGTGTGTGTGTGTATGGGGGCGGGGGGTTTGAATTACAAGCTTGTACACAAGCAGAGAGACACACAGAGCAAATGATTCCGGACTTCATTGGCAAAAAGATAAAAGGCTGATTTATTGCAGGTTTTTATTTCAAAATCCTTTTAAGCTCTTTGTTGTTGATTCTTTATGACTATGAGTGTAACAACATGTCACAAAGAGATGAAAGGCTGCTTGCCAATATTAAATAAGTTAGATTAATGAAAGCTCAAAGGTTTTTGACTTTTAATAGAGAAAAAAACAGTAATAATTCCAGACACAGCTCCCCCACACTGTGTCTTATCAACTGGAGGACCGAGAACTGTGTGAACAGCTACAATAGCATCCAAGGATAGTAGAGCCAATATATAGGCTCAGGTTCAATTCCAGGTGTGTATTTCAGGCTGTGTGTCTGTGTCTTTGTCTGCATTTTGTCAGTCCAGCCAGCTGTAAATGGGGACCAGCACTGGCTGGAGAATTAAGCTATAACAGATGGGTTGGACGTCCAGAGGGACTCATAAACTGTCCTCCTCTTCCAGGCAGGGTAAGATGGGACTCGGGGCCGATATAGAACTTGTTTCTTCTATTCAAGAAGTTAATGCATAATAAGCATTATCGAACAGTGAATTAAGTGTTAACTGTGTTCAATATCCCTATAAATTATAAAATAATGAACAAAATGATACGTTAAGTTAAATTGAACACCCGTAATAAAGGATGGGTAAACAAACTCTTAAAGTCTTAATTCACTGTTAGTTCATGCATAATAGATTAGATTAGATTGGAGATTAGATTAGGTTGGATAGAACTTTACTGATCCCTTGGGAAGACTCCCTCAGGGAAATTGAGGTTCCAGCAGCATTATATAGCAGCACACAGGGTAAGAAGCACACAGAGTATCAAAAGTGAAAGTAAAAAAGAAAAACAGTTTGCAAATGTAAATACCAGACAAACTGGTTTACTGGCTACTACTGTTCCTCTCCTTCCCGTCCTCTGTCTTCCTGTTACTCCTCCTCCCATTGAGTGAGGAGTTGTACAGTCTGATGGCCTGGAGAACAAAGGAGTTTTCAGTCTGTTGGTCCTGCACTTGGGAAGGAGCAGCAGATAATAAGCATTATCTAACAGTGAATTAAGGGTTACCTGTGTTCAATAGCTTTATAAATCATTAAATAATGAACAAATTGATAACTTAGTTAACATGAACACCGTCAATAAAGGATAAGTAAACAAACTGAAGTCTTACTTCACTGTTACTTAATGTTTATTACTGCATTAATTAATGCACCCTTATTGTAAAAGCATCACCCATTAACGTAACAGTATGTATGCAATATGCAGCGGTTTTTTTTATAAGACAAGCTTGTTTTATATTCACCCGTCCTCCATAGTAACACTTTGCATGTGTCTTCTCCTCTTTTCTATTTTTGTTTGTGTAAAATTCAGCAGCACGTTAATTAAAAAACCTCATTGCCAGCATGAAGATAGACAACTGCAGCGTGCAAGCACAGCAGATTAGTCTCACTCAGTGGTCCACCCAAAACGTCTGAATGACATCATCAGCTTAACAGTACGTGTGTGTGTGTGTGTGTGTGTGTATGTTAGAATGACCTTCGAGCAGCAAGGTTCATTACAGTGTGCAAAAGAAAATACTTTTCATATTTCAGTATTATGAAGGTGCAACTGGGACAAGAGCTGATGAGGTGAAGACAGACAGACAGACAGACAGACAGACAGACAGACAGCAGGAACATTTTCAAGTGAGATTCTGTTTAAAAAATTTTAAAGAGTCTGCTGTGGTGACAAATAAAAAGGTGGTGCAGAGAGAAAGCGTGTCACATAAAAATGTTACTGCTGCTGTAAAACCTGCCTGAAGCAAGAGACGCAGACAGCGTATGTGTGAGACCTCAGATCACACAAACAATTCTGGAAACACCAACTCTTGTTCTTTTTCCACTAAACGAACATAGAACTCAAGAAAAGAAAAAAAATAAATAGAAAAACCTATCAAAATACACTTGTCTGTTCTGACAGTATATCTTCACTGAAAATGTTTTATACTCACACACACACGCACGTGCACACACACGCATGCACACATGCACAATTTTATAGCAGCTCTTTGCTGCAAATAAACCTGTAGACATTTTATTAGAGGTCAAACTGAAACATCACTACTTTACTGTGTGTGTGCACGTGTGCCGTGCATGCACCTGTGTGTGTATTACACCAGAAATAGTTGCAAAAAAGCAGAGGTGTCAAGTAACGAAGTACAAATACTTCGTTACTGTACTTAAGTACACTTTTTAGGTATCTATACTTTACTCCATTACTTATTTTTCTGCCTACTTCTGACTTCTACTTATTACATTTTCACACAAGTATCTGTACTTTCTATTCCTTACATTTTTAAAACAAACAGCCTCGTTACTCTTGGCTTCAGCGCCGGTGGATGTGTGCTGAGGCGTCAGCGCACATCCACCGGAAGCTCGAGGTGCCAGCGCACATCCATCCACCGGCGCGGCTTTACCGAGGTGCCAGCGCGGAGTTATCTGACCATGGGTCCGAAGAAGGCACTGACGGCGGAGGAGGGAGACGATATCAAGAAGTCCCTGGACTTTTTGTCTGAGGAAATCTCTGTTGTTAAAATGCAGCAGAAATCCATTATGGAGCTGGTGGAAGAAGTGAAGGCTCTCCGGATCCAGAATGCCGAGAAAGACCGGCATCTGGTGTACCTGGAGAACCGTGTTGCGGAGTTGGAACAGTACACAAGGATGAACGACGTTTTTATTACAGGAATTCATATTAAACCTCGATCCTACGCACGGGCGGTGTCAGAAGACAGCGGAGGGGAGGCCAGTGAGCAGGAGGCCAGCTCAGTGGAACAACAGGTGGCTGACTTCCTGCAGTCTAAAGGTATTCAAATGGACTGTAATAACATTGAAGCGTGCCACCCCCTGCCCAGGAGAGAGGATGGAGACAAGCGAGCTGTTATAATGAGGTTTGTCAACAGAAAACATAAAATGGCATTGTTAAAACAGGGACAGAAACTCAAAGGAACAAACGTATTCATCAATGAACATCTGACCAAAAGAAACGCAGACATCGTCAGGAAAGCTCGTCTCTTAAAAAAGCAGGGAAAAATTCAACAGACATGGACATCCAAATGCAAAACATTCATCAAACTGAACGGAACACCAGAACAAGCGAAGGTTATGTAATCAGGAACATCGAGGAACTGGACAAATACGACCAATAAGGTACGAGGACACAAACACATCACAACACCATGACACAGACCAGAGGAACCTATTCATCTACTACATCATCTACATCTGGAGACAAGAAGGATATAACTCACAGGATTGCTGATCATGGAAAACTAGAACTGAGAACATTTAAATACACAGACCACAATGTACTGGACTTGGAGCACGATATAGACCCGGTCAATAATTTCTTCTCAAATATTAATGACAGTTGTTGCTATTATACAGATGAACAGTTTAATCGGATCATTAAAACGGATAACAAATTATCAATAATCCATTTCAACAGCAGAAGTCTGTATGCAAACTTTAACAACATTAAAGAATATTTAAGTCAATTTAAAAAAATATTTAACATAATTGCTATATTAGAAACATGGATCAATGAAGATAAAGGAATGGATTTTGAACCAATCGAAGCAGTGGTTCACAGATTGAAGCAATGCTTCGACCTATTGTTTCGTTTATTCTTTCTTTTGCTTAATTTTCCCCCGCTAAAGAGCATACTTCTGTGAGTATTATTTACCTTTTCTATGTTAAACCGACCTGTTATGGTCTTCTGAAACAGTTGATAGATGTATTTTATAACTTAAAAACGGGAGCGACGCTAACGCGTTAGCATGTCTATGGCATTTTCAATGTTAAAAGTTAGCATGAAGCAGTTCCAGCTGTCTTCACGTTCGGGTGCATTTGTTTTCAAATTGTAATATTTCTTAAATTTATTTTTGTTTATATATTAATAATCTAATGATAATTATTATATACAATTTCAGAGAAAGAGACAAAAAGAACCTGAATAGAAACACAACAGAAAATAAAATATAAAAGCAACTAACAATGAACATACATACATACAGAAATAAATAAGTGTTTCCTGTGAACACCTAGTGACTCTTACACCTCCATTTCATCCCTGTTTTATTTAAGTTTAATGACAGTTTGTTTCGGTCAAACCGTATTGTCAATGTGTTAATTTTTTCAGTGATTTACTCCAGAACTTTCTGCCAAACTAGAAAACTGCTGCATCCTAGTAAGAGCAGAATACTACTGGAATGAATCTGAATAAGGAAAGTTTTTTTTTTTCTCACTAAATGGATGCTGCACTCACTGCAGTTTATTGTCTGGAATAGTCCCAGATTGCATTTCAGAGCTTCTAGAATCGAAACATTTTTGTGCAGGTGGTGTTGGGGGTAATTTTGGGTTTTGGGCCACATGTAGAATGAATCAGTTTTTAAATGAAGCTTTCAATTCATATAGTGGCATCTACCTTTTTTTTTTTTTTTTTTTTTTTTTTTTAAGGTTACTTTATACTTTTATACTTTAAGTAGGTTTTGGAGCACATACTTTTTCACTTTTACTTGAGTAAAGAGGTCAAGTTGATACTTCAACTTTTACCAGAGTGTTTTTAAACTGCAGTATCTATACTTCTACTTAAGTAACAAATGTGTGTACTTTTGACACCACTGCAAAAAAAGTACCAGGAGGAGAAAGTAAGGGCATGGAAAGCATTTTGTGGATGACATTACCATATTGTTTGATTTAGATTGTTTTTGATCAATTGTGATGTTTTCAGCTGTGCAGAAACTGATATTGGTTTTTATCAAGCTCTACCACAAATAACTTTAGAATTTCTGGGAAATATTTCAATATTGCTGCTAATGGTGACCTGATGAGCTTTTCTTACAACTGTACAACTGTTTATTTGTTACTGGTGACATCCACAGTGATGTGCTAACTAACTAACGAACAGAGATTTCAACGCCATTTGCCTCCATAATATTATTTAAAGACATTACAATAATGTTTTACAACTGGAATACACTTCAAGTGGCACAGCTACATCACATTGTACACACATAGCAGTCACAAGCAATGGTCACACACCAGACACAATGGTCGCACATTAGAAGCAGCTGCCTTGTATCAGACACAATGGACACGTATCAGATGCAACGGCTGCACATCAGATGCAATGTAGAGAAGCTTGAATCTTTGACTGGACTGGGTTGCTTGACGCGAGGCCGTTTCGCTACAAAAAACAGAAGCTTCATCAGCTAAAATTCTTGCTCTGGTAGTCTGACTTCTGTCTTGACTCTTGTAGAGAAGAACAAACAGAAGCCACAAAAGCTGGGGTTTTAAACCTAACAAGACCCCTCCTACCGAGAGGCAGACTGCTATTGGCTAGTGACTAAACAATTGCTTTAATTAGCACCTATTGTGCTCTAGTTCGCACATGGTAATGAGTCATTCACGTCATCAGGAGACTCGTCAGGAGAGGCGTCAGGAGAGGCGTCAGTCCCATCGTTAGGAAGGACAGCTACCCTGTCATTAGGAGGGTGCTAGCTAGAGCACAATAGGTTCTAATTAAAGCAATTGTTTAGTCACTAGCCAATAGCAGTCTGCCTCTCGGTAGGAGGGGTCTGGTTAGGTTTAAAACTCCAGCCTTTGTGGCTTCTCTTTGTTCTTCTCTACAAGGGTCAAGACAGAAGTCAGACTACCAGAGCAAGAATTTTAGTTGAGGAAGCTTCTGCGATTTGAAGCGAAACGTCCTCGCGTCAAGCAACCCAGTCCAGTCGAAGATTCAAGCTTCTCTACTATGGAAACCACCTGGACAACTGAGAGCCTTCACAGAATCAGATGCAACAGTCGCACAGCAGACACAACAGCCGCGTATCAGATGTAATGGCCATGCATCACACACAAAGGTCATGCATCAAATGCAACCGTCACATATCAGACACAAGGGCCACGCATCAGATGCAGTGATGGCAGTCCAGACACAACAGCCTTGAATCAGATGCAATGGCCACATATCAGACACAGTGGCTGGTTATGAGACGCAATAGCTGCACATCTGATGCAACAGCCTTGTATCAGATGCAGTGCCCACATAGAAACAATGGCTACATGTCAGAGGTAACCGTCACGTATCAGACGCAATGTCCGCACATCAGACTTAGCATGTGCCCCACGTGTGACCCACGCATGTGCATTTATTCCGGGCAGTGTTTCATTGTGTTTGTGGTGTGTCACTGCTCTTTCAGTGTGCATTCAGTTTGAGCTTTTCTTGTGTGTGTTCTTGTGTGCGCGGTTAGATTTTTAACTGTGTTAGCAGATATGGCCGTGCAACTAACAGCACCTGCCTGAAAACATCGCCTGCCAATAGTTTTAATATACGTATCAACTTAAAAATATAAATGGTTCTATAAGTGCGTACATCAACAAATGTCCAGTACAAAGTTCTTAATCCTTAATGTTGTGGGTTTGATGAGAAAACACCTGTCTGCAAATATTTTTTCTGTCTCTTTAATGAAAAAATAGACACCAGATCTATTCTCTAGAGAAGAGCAGTTCACTTGACACTGCACATGCATCTGGACATTTCTAGGATGTGTCCCTCATGCTGCCTGTCTTTCTGTGTTTCAGGTCTTAGATGTGTCCACTAACATTTCCATCTTTCTTCTTATATGTAGGATGGTATCCTTTATCGACTGACAAAGTTTGATGCAAATCTGATCCGGATTGCAGATTTCGTGGCCAAATTTATTTCACTGAATCATTTTGCACAGAGGTTATATTAAAGCACATAAGTCTGGCTCTCATGGTAGCTTCAAGTTCCTATCTGTTTAAATCCAGGCGACTCTGCAGTTATATAATCCATTTATTGACGTCCGTGATTCCTGCTGGTTAAGATAAAAGAATCCATCATTTTCTCTCACTGAAAACAGTGGAACATCCAGTCTGTCACTGACTGTCAACACATGAAGTCACTTTTCTCCGTGGTCATGTCCAGAAGGTCCTGAACTGCTCCTGTGCTCACACTGTCACACTCTGACTGAAAAAGTATTTCATTATTTTGTAATTATTTTGTCCACTGGCAAATTCATTAGTCTTCAATGGAATTAGGGTGCTAATGGACAGAAGACATCACATTTCCACAGAGAATCTGCAATGAACAAAAGGATTTTCGCAGTTTATTGAAATTCTGGTTTTCAGACACTTTTCACAGACAGGTTGAATGTGGTCACCTGCTCTCTACTATCATACCAGCAGGGCGAATAGCCCCGCCTTTTCTAAGTGTCCAGTGAGCGGTGTTAGATGTTCATGTGTGGCACCTGGAATTTGGCTAACACCTGCCAAGAGGGGAATCGATTGAGCATGTGCAGGGCATTTGCTGTCTTTTGGCCGCTTGTGTGCACGAATGGTTGTGGCGAAAGGTGTACGAGGCATTTGAGGCGGCTCAGATTTTTCACGAATCGCATGCAATTCCTCCTTCGTGCGCAAGTTGGCTTCAACTGTGTTATGTGTGAAGAGGCCCTAACCATGTGTTTCTTAACAAAAATGACACTGCCAGACATCTCACTTAAATGTAACCCATGGACTTCAGCACTACAAAATATACAACACCAAGAATAGAACTGAAATTGTCCATCACTAACTTTACTTATGTCTGTGAGCACTAAGCCTTTTTTGAAATGTGAGGGCAGATTCTTTTTGATGAAAAGAAGCTTCTCTGTGTTATCAACTGTGAGACTGTTTCTGTTTTTATCTACAATGTGTGACACTGAGCTAAACAGCCTTTCACTCTCCACACTATTTCTTTAACTTTTAATTGAATACGTACAGGTAACATACACAAATACATACCATAAATGTTTTTTTTCCCCAAAGGTGGAAGATGTAACACTGGAAGAGCACAGCATGTGCACACGCACACACCGTGTTGCACAGCATCTCCATAACACACGGAGGCAAAACGGAGTAATTTTAATATTATTTTATTTTTTCTTTGTGGATCATGGGACAATTACCTCGCATGCAGACAGAATAGCCCGTTGCCTATAGTAACTGAGCCATTAATGAGGCGCAGTGACTCTGGCGCAAATTGTGGCTCATAGAGGCAAGCGGAGGGCCAGAACGCAGCACCACAGACATTCAACAAACGGATTACACCTGTAGCGGACCAAGCCGGTCTCTCATCGGCCTGCATAGCCACACCAAGGGCTGAAATTCACCAACCTGATGGACAAGCTGAAACCCTGATCTGAGTTCTGATGGATGAACTGCCACAACAAGGAACTAAAGCATTTTTAGATGTTGTTTTCCAAACTCAGGAGGCTTTATGTGGATAATTTTTCTTCAGGATCGTGTGATGATGAATTCCACTGAAACAAACAGGTCTGACTTTATTATTTACTCTGTGTGTGAATTTACTGCGCATGATGAACTGCAACTTTCAGCCAATCAATGGACAGCAGTGATGGACGTATTTTGACTTATGAGT
Organism: Thalassophryne amazonica; assembly: GCF_902500255.1. NCBI lineage: Eukaryota > Metazoa > Chordata > Actinopteri > Batrachoidiformes > Batrachoididae > Thalassophryne > Thalassophryne amazonica. The sequence continues at coordinate 28,887,098 of NC_047121.1, forward strand.
AAATTACATGAAAGCCTGTACAAATCCATACATTAGCCGCATCATTGTTTAAGCCGCAGTGTTGAAAACGCATGAAAAAAGTAGGGGTTTATAGTCTAGAAATTATGGAGCGTGTGGGTGAAAATTCCACATTGAGAGGTTGACATCACGCTGCTGTAAATGGGTATCGGGTGTCGTAGTATCAGAGACTTTTTATGATTACAAGTATGAGTAAATGAATATGGAATTGGGTCGATTCCCAATGCTGGTATCGGGATTGGTGCATAATGTCTCCTAACTGAAAGACAGACTGCTTTTAAATTTTTCTTCTGAAAATTAAAGTTGTTTTCACTCCAGTTTTATGTTTATTAATTTGGCTGACACTGTAAACATGGATAATTCACAAAGCCGTTTGTTTTTGTAACATTACAAATTAATCTTTTTTAATACATTAGCAGAAATGTTCAAGTGTAATGAATTATACTGTGCAGTGTTTGAGTAGTAAAAAAAAAGAGGATGAAACCCCCCACTCACATCAAAATGCATACAAGCATTTGGATAATTGTGTTATGTGTCGGACGCGGGCGGAGAACCGACCAGCGTTTGAAGTAGGACCCAGTATAAAATAAGCAGAGCACGGTACAAAGGATAACAGAATTTAATAACATAACAGTGAGTGCTAAATAATAACAAATGAGTGCGCGGTCTGGCGAGGTAGAATAACGGTGCGCTCCCAGCAGCACAAACGGTCCGGAGCCAGAACAGTTCGGACCCAAGGACCCCACCGACACCCCCCAGGTGGCCGCGACTAACCGAGTCTGTGAAAGAAGAAACCATCATGTGAGTCCACCACTCCACACACAGAGAGACCACTCAAAGGTGTACATAAACAGCAAACACTTCCTGGCTTAATCACCAATCAGCTTCCCACCCTGCAGGCATGGAACACCCAGTTCAATTCTCCACTGCAGTGGAAGCTGATTAAACGACTAACATAACAGCTCAATATAATAAGGTGTGAGGGACACCACATTTACTGACTGTACTCATGTTAGTCACAAAACCTAAAGTACCTCAGGAAGTGTGCTGACGAGCATGAGACCTCACCCCCTCCTCTTTCACAGACCATGGCATCAAACCTGGTACGGTCTCTGCATCCATGATGATGAGATGGCTCTCTAGACGACGATCTCACCCGTCTGGTCACAAGGTCGAGTCTCTGGCAAATACACACTGTGTACTCCAGACTTAAATGCAACCATGCCCCAATCCATAAAGATGCACCACAGCTGTGAGTCCTGACGAGCTGCACATGACCAGCCTCAGGTGATCAGGGTGAGGTCCTAATAACTCAGCCACACAGCCACTCAGTCCTGAACGCATGCCACCTGGAAGGAAAAACAGAAGACAGAAAACAGAAGACAAACAAAAGCCAGCCAGGCACGCCAGGCACCCCAGCCACAACAAATTGCCTCATATTCAAACAGTCATAAAACCTTTTCTATTATAGGTGAGCTGAAATTTTATATGGCTGCTTCTTCACTGCTGGAATGACTTTATTTTAGCAAGCTGTTACTGTTTGGAGAAGTTCATGAGACTTAGATGTGGTCACCCTGAGGGCTGGCATGTGGTCCAGCCCGTTAGTTTATTGGCGTGATAAAAAACTTTACCTTTCAACATCCGTCTGCCCTTTTGTGCATATTCAGTTCCACTTCTTCATCTCCTGTGTTTACTCCCAGATGATAAATGATGTGAACATAAAGAGTAATATTCTTTGCCTACAGTCGGTTTAATCACAGGTTCAGTCCTTCAGCTGAAGCTGCAGAAGAAAAGGTCATTTCTGTGAATATGTAATACAACAGCTATAATTACTGTCAGCCAGCTGGAAGACAAAAGCCCACAGAAGAAAAAGTTTTATAAAGGAGTAAAAAGTTTTCATGAGATTTTCACTTTATATGACATAATTATATGAATCTGACTCATTTTATCCAGAATGTTTCTTTGTGACTTTCAGAAATTACACACCATGAATCATCCACCTCATCATTCTCCTCTTGATCATCATCTTCATCATCAAAAGCGAAGTGCGCAACACATCGGTGCATGCGTGGGTCAAACGGGGGCAAAAATCCCAACTACCAAACTTACACCGCTCCCACTGAATTACAGTAGCATTAGCGGACTGTAAAATTTAAGACTTACAGGGATTGTTTCAAAGGCTTTAAGCCTTAAGTGACGCATACAATAATGACAGGTGCATATTGTGCTGTTTTCAAATGCTCTAACAGAATTTATTGGCTTGAAAGTTGGCTGACAACACACACAAAGCTCCGCCGAGTTCACACAAAGACAGAAAGAAGAAGAAATGTGGTCGTAAACCTCCGTTCATTCTACTCAATTTCGCCACAGAAAAGAAAGATCCAGACGGATGTAAAAGACGGACTAAAATTGTAAGTTTCTTGCACACATTTATTTTGTCAATATCCTGAAACTGTGCCGCCGTTTTCGTGCATCGGCTTATGACTGTAATGTCACGTCGTGAATGACGTGACGCGTAATATTGTAAAATTGACATGTTCTGTAAACAAACTGCATGCACATATCATTGTGTCTGTCAACTTATCAAAACAAACGTGACACCAAAGAGGTTATACGTGAGACCCACCTTCATTGTCGTCATTATGAAGCCAGCGGAGTAGCAATGTCTCATCCCTGCTTAGCAAATATTCTACAGTATCCACAGTTTCAGTCTCTGGACTTCGTCTAACCATCTGTCAGTTGCCTTCAAGGGGTCAGAAATTTGTTTGTCTCCAACTATCAACAAGGGCTGGTCATTTTCGACAGCGGCTCTCTCTTCGGCACTAATGGTAGTTTCTGTACAGATGCAGCACACGCAAGCACAGCCAGCTCTTCTTTCTGCTTCTGTCCACTGCCGTACATAGTCCTGGTTGTAACAGGCAATCCGCGGAGCTCACAAAACTGCTTTAAATCGCCAACTTTCCAGCAGTTGAAATTATCCAAATCACAGCACTCCTTGCTGCTTTCTGCCGCCATAGCTTGTGGGTTGGTAGTCGAAAAATTTAGCCTACCCATAATGCACCGCGCGGCCTGAGATGCGCACTTTGCTTATTCTCCTCCACCTCATCATCATCATCATCATCCTACACATCATCATCCGCCTACTCATCATCACCACCCTCCTCCTACTCATCATCATCATCATCATCATCATCATCATCCTCCTACTTATCATCACCACCATCCTCCTACTCATCATCATCATCATCATCCTCCTACTTATCATCACCACCCTCCTCCTACTCATCATCATCATCATCATCCTCCTCCTCCTACTCATCATCATCATCCTCCTATGCATCATCATTATCCGCCTACTCATCATCACCACCCTCCTACTCATCATCATCATCCTGCTCCTCCTACTCATCATCATCATCCTCCTCCTACACATCATCATCATCCTCCTACTCATCATCACCACCCTCCTCCAACTCATCATCATCATCATCATCATCCTCCTCCTCCTACTCATCATCATCATCCTCCTACTCATCATCACCACCCTCCTCCTACTCATCATCATCCTCCTCCTCCTACTCATCATCATCATCATCATCCTCCTCCTCCTACTCATCATCATCATCCTCCTACGCATCATCATCATCCTCCTACACATTATCATCATCATCATCCTCATCATCCTCCTACTCATCATCATCACCCTCCTCCTACTCATCATCATCATCATCATCATAATGATCATCATCATCCTCCTCCAACTCATCATCATCATCATCATAATGATCATCCTCATCATCCTCCTACTCATCATCATCACCCTCCTCCTACTCATCATCATCATCATCATCATCATAATGATCATCATCATCATCATAATGATCATCCTCACCCTCCTCCTACTCATCATCATCATCATCATAATGATCATCATCCTCCTCCTACTCATCATCATCATCATCATCATCATCCTCCTACTCATCATCATCATAATGATCCTCCTCCTCCTACTCATCATCATAATCAACATTCTCCTTCTACTCATCATCATCATCCTCCTCCTCCTACTCATCATCACCCTCCTACTCATTATCATCCTCATCATCATTCTCCTCCTCCTCCTCATCATCATCATCCTCCTCCTCCTACTCATCATCATCATCCTCCTCCTCCTACTCATCATCATCATCCTCCTCCTCCTACTCATCATCATCATCATAATGATCATCATCCTCCTCCTCCTACTCATCATCATAATCAACATCCTCCTCCTACTCATCATCATCATCCTCCTACTCATTATCATCATCATCATCCTCCTCCTACTCATCATCATCATCATCATCATCCTCCTACTCATCATCATTCTCCTCCTCCTCCTCATCCTTATCATCATTCTCCTCCTCCTCCTCCTCCTCCTCATCCTCCTACTCATCATCATCCTCATCATCATTCTCCTCCTCCTCCTCATCATCATCCTCCTACTCATCCTCATCATCCTCCTCCTACTCATCATCATAATCAACATTCTCCTCCTCCTACTCATCATCATCATCATCCTCCTCCTCATCATCATCCTCCTACTCATTATCATCCTCATCATCATTCTCCTCCTCCTCCTCCTCCTCATCATCATTCTCCTCCTCCTCATCATCATCATTCTCCTACTCATCATCATCATCATCATCCTCCTACTCATCATCACCACCCTCCTCCTACTCATCATCATCCTCCTCCTCCTACTCATCATCATCATCCTCCTCCTCCTACTCATCATCATCATCCTCCTACGCATCATCATCATCCTCCTACACATTATCATCATCATCATCCTCATCATCCTCCTACTCATCATCATCACCCTCCTCCTACTCATCATCATCATCATCATCATCATAATGATCATCATCATCCTCCTCCAACTCATCATCATCATCATCATAATGATCATCCTCATCATCCTCCTACTCATCATCATCACCCTCCTCCTACTCATCATCATCATCATCATCATCATAATGATCATCATCATCATCATAATGATCATCCTCACCCTCCTCCTACTCATCATCATCATCATCATCATAATGATCATCATCCTCCTCCTACTCATCATCATCATCATCATCATCCTCCTACTCATCATCATAATCAACATTCTCCTTCTACTCATCATCATCATCCTCCTCCTCCTACTCATCATCACCCTCCTACTCATTATCATCCTCATCATCATTCTCCTCCTCCTCATCATCATCCTCCTCCTCCTACTCATCATCATCATCATCATCCTCCTTCCTCCTACTCATCATCATCATCATCATCATCCTCCTCCTCCTACTCATCATCATCATCATCATCATCCTCCTCCTCATCATCATCCTCCTACTCATTATCATCATCATCATCCTCATCATCCTCCTACTATCATCATCACCCTCCTCGTACTCATCATCATCATCATCATCATTATCCTCATCATCCTCCTACTCATCATCATCACCCTCCTCCTACTCATCATCATCATCATCATCATCATAATGGTCATCATCATCCTCCTCCTACTCATCATCATCATCATCCTCCTCCTACTCATCATCATCATCATCATAATGATCATCATCCTCCTCCTCCTACTCATCATCATAATCAACATCCTCCTCCTACTCATCATCATAATCAACATCCTCCTCCTACTCATCATCATCATCCTCCTACTCATTATCATCATCATCATCATCATCATCATCATCATCATCCTCCTCCTACTCATCATCATCATCATCATCATCCTCCTACTCATCATCATTCTCCTTCTCCTCCTCATCCTTATCATCATTCTCCTCCTCCTCCTCCTCATCCTCCTACTCATCATCATCCTCATCATCATTCTCCTCCTCCTCCTCATCATCATCCTCCTACTCATCCTCATCATCATCCTCCTACTCATCATCATCATCATCACCCTCCTCCAACTCATCATCATCATAATGATCATCATCATCCTCCTCCTACTCATCATCATCATAATGATCATCATCTTCCTCCTCCTACTCATCATCATCGCCATCATTATCCTCCTACTCATCATCATCATCATCCTCCTACTCATTATCATCATCATCATCATCCTCATCATCATCCTCATCATCATTCTCCTTTGGGAGGTGATGGTCTAGTGGTCAAGTGTTGGGCTTCAGACCAGAGGATCCTCAGTTCAAAACCGAGCCTGACCAGAAAATCATTAAGGGCCCTTGGGCAAGGTCCTTAATCCCAGAGTTGCTGCCGCAGTGTATGAGTGCCTTGCATGGCAGCACCCTTTTATGGTTTTGAGCTATCAGCTCTGACTTGGTTCTATAGTTACTTATCTAAGAGAACACAGACAGTGTTTTTTAATGGCAGGTTTTCTAACACCAGGAGGGTATTATGCGGAGTGCCACAAGGGAGTTGCCTCAGTCCATTATTATTCATAATTGTCACGAATGTTTTACCTTATATTTTACATAAAACTAGTATAGTAATGTATGCAGATGATTCGACCATTTATACATCAGCACGCTCACGCAATGATCTTGAAACTGTTTTAAATATGGAATTGCATAATGTGGTTGAGTGGGTAACATCTAATAAGTTAGTGTTACATACAGAGAAGACTAACTGTATGGTTATTGGATCTAGCTGTGTTGTTATGAAAAATCCCATATTAGACATTAAGCTTAATAATATGATAATAAATCAAGTGCATGAGAGCAAGCTGCTGGGTGTAGTGGTAGATTCAAAATTATCATGGAAAAACATATAAATAATATGTTTGTAAAAATGGGCAGGGGTATATCAATTATGAGAAGACATGCAAGGTTTCTAAGTTGCACTACAAGGAAGTATGCTATTAACGCACTATTATTAGTATATTTGGACTATCGCCTAGTAGTTTGGTCAAATGCTACTGGAGAAATGATAAATAGATTACAGATTGTTCAGAATAGGGCTGTTTGTGTGGCACTTAGATGCAGTTATAGGACAAATATCATCACAATGCATAAAAAATTTAACTGGTTGTTAGTCAAAGATAGACTTTTATATTCGCTAATCATGTTATGTGCTGACGCGGGTCAGAGAACCGAACCAGCATCTGACAATGGCCCAGCGCTAAATAACCAGAAAGCGGTTCCAAGAAACAAATTTATTCCCCCTCATGTGCAATAATTCGTGTACAACATAAATAGTCAGCTGTCTTGGCAAGGTGAAGGACGGCGCGCTCTCCAGCACCCAAATGGATCAAAGCCCAGCACTTCTGGACTCAGATTCACCGCCGAACACCCCCCAGGTGGATACGACAAACTGACTCTGTGAAGGACGGAAAAGGTGAGGTAAGTCAACAGAGCTACAACAAATATCCTTCAGAGGCACACACTTATGCCTTATGTAAATGAGCAGCTTCTCACAACAGGTGGAGGATCATCAATCCGTACTCCACGGCAGTGAGAAGCAAACTGCACAATTCTCATCAATATTCAAATATACTGCGTAACAAAACGCCAAATTACTATTAACGATTATTCAGACGATAATCACCTCTGATGTGTGCTGACAGCATGTGTCCCTCACCCGTCCTCCTTCACAGGCACGATGTCTCAAACCCTGGCGTGGCCCTCAGCGTCTCACAACTGAATGTCACAAGGTCGAGTTCCCGGCAATTCTGCTCAAATCACTCATGGCTTAAATGCAGAACGCCATCTCATTATCTGCTTCAGCTGAAAGTCTTTAAGTCTGCACGTGAGCATCATCCACAGGTGCTGCAAGTTGTTAGGCCTGCACGTGAACATCCTCCACAGGTGCAGCCAATAGTTCTGATGAGGGTGAAGGACTCTTCCGCCAGCACCTTCTCCACAGAAAAAAACAGTTTGCATACCACCTGGAGAGCAAAGAAAAGAAAACAGCACCCAAATGTCCAGCCAAACCCCCCAACACACAACAAATCATTTTTGTTAGATTATTGTCATTAAGTTACCTTATATTTTGTTTAGAAATTTTTCTTTTAGTTCAGAAAAATCATACTTACAGAACCACACATGCTGTGGTGGGAAATTTTACGTTACTTGTAGCTACAACCAATGCCATTAAGAACCCTGTCACATTTAGGGGTATACATGAATGGAACTTATTACTGGATCACATCAAACTCATTGCAAATTAATGTTTCTTTAAAAAACTTCTGAAACAGTATTTATCAGTATAAGGAGTATTCTGAGTCAACCCTTTCACCATGCATAGATGATGATTGATTTGATATGTTTTTGGTTTTGATATGTGATTTTTATTTTCATTTATTTTTATATATTTTTTTGAATGTATTTTTGATTTACTATATTTGTAAATCTGTTGGACCCCAGGAAGAGTAGTAATGGGGATCCAAACAAACAATAAACAATAAAACCCTGACATTGGTGTGTAGTTGTGTGTGTGTGAATGGGTGAATGTGAGGCATAATTGTAAAGAGCTTTGAGCATCTGATGCAGATATAAAAGCGTTATATAAATGCAGTGCATTTACCATTTATCCTCCTCCTCATCATCGTACCCCTAATCATCATAATTCTCCTGTTGTGTTCCATTATTAATAAATTAAAATCTGTAAACTGACAAGATTGAACAGGTTTATGAACCAGATTAATGGTTAGTTGCCTTTTTCCTCTCAATCTTCTCTCTTTATTTATAATCATAACTAATGGTTGAATATCAATAAAGCGTGAAGTGCAAATGTGCAGACAAAGTAAAAAAACAAAAACAATAAAATCTTTTTAAATTAGACACAAAGGAAGCTTTCTTTTTAAACAAAAATAATCATATTCTCAATCTGGAACAGTGATTTTAATCACTGAGTAACTATTGATTTTTTTTTTCTTTTTGGTAACAATTTCATTTATTTACAAAATGTCAGAACATTAAATGAAAAAGATCACCACAGTTTCACAAAGCAAAAAGGTGAAGTTCTGAAAGCACGTGTTATATCCAGTTATTCATTCATTAATTTATTCATTTTCTACCACTTAACTACTTATCCGGGTCCGGGTCTCGGTGACAGCAGACCAAGCAGCTCAGGCCACACTCCCCTTTGGTCCATTCAATTAACGATGAAACTGAATGATATTCACCTCACATTGACATCAAACAAACTGGAACCAGAAAAAAAACTTTTTTCTCAATAAATTATTTGATTGATTGAAATTATCAAAGAAAACAAACAACAACAACAACAAGAAAACAAGGTTTAAATGAATGAACAAACTAAGGCCGACTGAGGACAAAGAGCACACAAGGTTTATAATCCAGACTCAGAGAAACTGCAATTTGTGTCAGATATGAAAAGGTCAGAGGATCAGAACTCAGACACAGCTGCAGCCTCCTGAGACTCCACCCCCAAACCTTTACCTCATTAATATTCATGATGCTGAACATCTTTACTAGCAGTGGGTGAGCAGGACAGTTTGTGTGAATAAACATTAAACAGATGGTGACTATTACGTGCACACGCACACACACACACACACACACACACACACACACACACACACACACACACACACACACACACATTAGCATTAAAGTCATCAGAGACCAGAATAACTACTCAATATATTTTTGAGGTAGAAATATGTGATAAGAGGTCAATTCAGGTCTGGGACCGTGCACTGGTGCTACGTGTCTCTGCATCCTCCACACCACAGTGAATGATTCTACAAGTTCAAGATTAAATTCATGTGTTTTTTAGGTCTAAATCTCTGCTCAGACTTGCCTCCTCCAAAGACACAGTCTGGAGCACTCCAACATCTCAAAGTTTTGGTCTTGACTCACACTTGACCAAGGTCTTAGTCTTGACTCAGACTCAAGATAGTTGGTCTTGTCCCCATCCCTATGCGACAGTATGACAGTCTGCGTAGAAGTCGTCCTCAAACTGACCCTGCACGGAGGAGGTCACCAAGACACCCACAATTCACTGAGCAGAATTCCTCTCATCTGCAGACTATAGGTGATAACATAAGGTGCATTCATTTGTCAATGCTAACAACACAGCCAATATTAATATTATAGGGCACTGCAGTCTTGTTTGAGGGCAGCCGCTAAAAATATGATGCATATGATGTAATTTCTCTACTTCCAGAGGAAAAATCTTGGCATTTTTAATGGCTTTTGGAGCAATTTACACACAAACAAAGTGAAAATGCAAAGAAAAAGTGATGATGCGGTGGGAAAATGGACATGTGTTGTGGTTCGTTTATGCCCCGGAGCTCAAACGTGTCGAGGCAGTTTTGCAGGCCAGAGAACGGAGCTACTCTGGTTAGCTGTGTAGGCTAATGCCGCGTTCACACCGAACGCCATGCGAGCGATGGCAGCGCGAGGTTGCCACTTAATCCCTATGGAAGGACGCATTGTGGTGCCACAAAAGTCTAAGCCACGCAATGTGACATGTACGCGAATAAAGCGACGCGAATAAAGTGATTTTGAGCGACTGGTGCGTTTGTGGCACGATATTGCTTTGCATCGCGTCACATCGCCCTCTTCGCCTAGTTGAAAAATCTGAACTTTTTCATCTTGTCACGCCACGATGACCAATCAGGGACTGGATATGTAGTGGCGTGGAGATGTCTGGAGTTTATACTTGATGTGGACATGTCCTGTCTCTGGCAGCCAGCCTGTGAGCAGGACCTATGTCCCTTTTGTCCTTAATTTAACACAAATATGACAGAGTTTGAGGAGAGAGAGGAACTGTAGCAGCAGCCTGTTTTTTATTTCCTTTGTTCACATGTGCGCGCGTGAATGAATCGTCCGTAGATGTATAATAGAACAAATGGTGACTGGTTTATAACACAATTATGACAGAGTTGGAAGGGAGAGCGAGGAACTGCAGCAGCAGCCAGTTTTTTTTTAATTGTTCACATGTGCGCATGCGAACAAATTGTCCATGAAGATAATTTTATTAACTACACAGATGTATAATAGAACAAATGGTGACTGGTTTATAACACAATTATGACAGGGTTGGAGAGGAGAGTGAGGAACTGCAGCAGCATGCAGTTTTTTTTTAAATTGTTCACATGTGCACGCGCGAACGGGACAGGAGGTCCTCAAACTAGGTCCTGGAGAGGCGGAAGTACCACTGAAAGCAGCCATCATCCAGACGCAGCTCCTGCAGCAAATGATGAAACTCCCCAAATTGGGAATGTCTCATGAAGATGTTGTGAACCCAGGGACGGCGCCTTTGTCAGGTTTCCACAACAAATAGAGCACAAAAAATTGCTCTGTGTGATCAAGGTCCGTCATGTTAACTTGACAGCGAGCGGAATGGACGCTCCTCCTATTTGATGATGCAGTGGGGTGAATTTTCACAGCGAAAGCAGAGCGACACAATGGGTGATGGTGGTGTGTCCATCGCCAGGCGAGGGATGCGAATTTGTGGCGTCGCATGGCGTCCACTGTCCACAGCTCTTGCTTCCCTGCAACTGAATTTTGGACTTGTCTTTGAATTGGTTTGAGTTTCTTTTCTATTCAACTACTTTGGCTTTTTTTTTTTTTAACAGTTAATTAAATGAGGTTTTCTATTTATTTCAGTATTCTCACATCTGCATTTTGGAGTTTTGACTCACTGTGACACTCATATGTGGACTCAGGCAGTTTGGCGTGCAGGTAAACACTGACAATTTAGTGTGAACAGAAGGTTTTTCATATTTATATTTACTTTGGTGTTCACTGATCTTGTTGGGTTTAAGAGATGCTGGACCAGGCAGCAAAAACAGCAGATGGACGGGTGAGTGAAGACATGAGGAATGGAGTACAGCCATGAAAGAAGCTGAAGGCTGATGTTGTGTGAGGCGGGTCTCTGAGGATCTGTTGGTTTGTTAGGCAGAGTTCAGTCAAGCATACAGGGCAGTACAAACCATGTGTTCTCTGGAGGGGGTGGCCAGACGTGGCGTGACAAAGCCATGCGTGGGTGTGGTGATACACAGCGTGGCACTACGCTGATAAACTGCGAGTGGAAAGCAAGGAAGGAAGGAAGGAAGGAATAAGCAGTTAGAAACGGAGCTGGCAAAAAAAACAAACAAAAAAAAACATCTGGCAACGAATGGCTGAAATACAGCAGACACGAGTTGATCGCGAGCAGGTGTGCCACCTAATTGTGGTGCAGCTGGTAGGAAGCACAGGATGCCACGTCCACATCACTGTCTCTCTCTCTCTCACACACACACAGAAAAAAGAAATCACATTTGGAGAGAGAGGAACGCCACACCCACAGCACAGATGCATTCAGGACACGGAGGGAGAGACACAGGAAGAAACACAGGAAACAGAAAGGACACCCAGAAAAAAAAAAAGAAATGCTGGCAGCAAAAACACAATTAATATCTTTAATAAATCCAGTGCCAATCTCTAATGAATTCTTGATTAATTTAATTTCAAAACTAATATGGGCATTCAAGAGAGTGTAGGGCCTGCACCTTACATGTTTGACAGTGAGTCATCCAAATTTTTATATGTCCAGTATATATATATATATATATATATATATAATCCGATTGGCAGTGGTGGTGGCCAAGTGGTCAGTGCACTTGGTTTCAGTGTGGAAGGTTCCCAGCTCAAACCCCACTCCTGCCACATTCTGCCACGTAATGTGGAGTTGCGTCAGGAAAGGAATCCGGCATAAAAGTTGTGCCAACAAATGTGCAGATCCACCTCAAATTTTCTGTAGCAAGCCCAAGTGCAAACAAGGGAGCAGCCAAAGGGTCTTACTATATATTAGCTGATTACCCGCCCCAGGGGTGGGTTTGATTCAGAGAATGAAATGAAAACAGAGCTATCACCTCCTACCTATCACAGATTCCAAGAACTGTTAGGGCACAAATAAAGGTGCCTCAAGAATAAACAGCTGCTATTACTACTACTACTACTGCTACCATGCTACTGCTACTGTTACTTGCAAAAATAAAGAGGTAAAACTTTAAAGGAAAAAGAAGAAAATAAAATGTATGACACCAACCTTTTAGCGCACTTGTCGGTGATAATGCAGTATAAAAGTGTTTCTCCCCTTAACAACTCCTACTACTACTATTACTACAAATGTGATCAGTAGCCTATGTCACTCCCCATATATCAATGTGCCACATTTGTCTGAATTCCAAGGTGCTGTTTGGACAGGAGACGGTAACATACACTCAACAAAAATATAAACGCAACACTTTTGGTTTTGCTCCCATTTTGTATGAGATGAACTCAAAGATCTAAAACTTTTTCCACATACACAATATCACCATTTCCCTCAAATATTGTTCACAAACCAGTCTAAATCTGTGATAGTGAGCACTTCTCCTTTGCTGAGATAATCCATCCCACCTCACAGGTGTGCCATATCAAGATGCTGATTAGACAGCATGATTAGTGCACAGGTGTGCCTTAGACTGCCCACAATAAAAGGCCACTCTGAAAGGTGCAGTTTTGTTTTATTGGGGGGGGATACCAGTCAGTATCTGGTGTGACCACCATTTGCCTCATGCAGTGCAACACATCTCCTACGCATAGAGTTGATCAGGTTGTCAATTGTGGCCTGTGGAATGTTGGTCCACTCCTCTTCAATGGCTGTGCGAAGTTGCAGGAAGTGGTACACGCTGTCGTATACGCCGGTCCAGAGCATCCCAAACATGCTCAATGGGTGACATGTCCGGTGAGTATGCCGGCCATGCAAGAACTGGGACATTTTCAGCTTCCAAGAATTGTGTACAGATCCTTGCAACATGGGGCCGTGCATTATCCTGCTGCAACATGAGGTGATGTTCTTGGATGTATGGCACAACAATGGGCCTCAGGATCTCGTCACGGTATCTCTGTGCATTCAAAATGCCATCAATAAAATGCACCTGTGTTCTTCGTCCATAACAGAAGCCTGCCCATACCATAACCCCACCGCCACCATGGGCCACTCGATCCACAACATTGACATCAGAAAACCGCTCACCCACACGACGCCACACACGCTGTCTGCCATCTGCCCTGAACAGTGTGAACCGGGATTCATCCGTGAAGAGAACACCTCTCCAACGTGCCAAACGCCAGCGAATGTGAGCATTTGCCCACTCAAGTCGGTTACGACGACGAACTGGAGTCAGGTTGAGACCCAGATGAGGACGACGAGCATGCAGATGAGCTTCCCTGAGATGGTTTCTGACAGTTTGTGCAGAAATTCTTTGGTTATGCAAACCGATTGTTTCAGCAGCTGTCCGAGTGGCTGGTCTCAGACGATCTTGGAGGTGAACATGCTGGATGTGGAGGTCCTGGGCTGGTGTAGTTACACGTGGTCTGCAGTTGTGAGGCTGGTTGGATGTACTGCCAAATTCTCTGAAACGCCTTTGGAGACGGCTTATGGTAGAGAAATGAACGTTCAATACACAAGAAACAGCTCTGGTTGACATTCCTGCTGTCAGCATGCCAATTGCACGCTCCCTCAAATCTTGCGACATCTGTGGCATTGTGCTGTGTGATAAAACTGCACCTTTCAGAGTGGCCTTTTATTGTGGGCAGTCTAAGGCACACCTGTGCACTAATCATGGTGTCTAATCAGCATCTCGATATGGCACACCTGTGAGGTGGGATGGATTATCTCAGCAAAGGAGAAGTGCTATCACAGATTTAGACTGGTTTGTGAACAATATTTGAGGGAAATGGTGATATTGTGTATGTGGAAACAGTTTTAGATCTTTGAGTTCATCTCATACAAAATGGGAGCAAAACCAAAAGTGTTGCGTTTATATTTTTGTTGAGTGTATATACACATGTACAGTTGTCTCTTAGTATATAGAAGATCTCGTACATACTGTTAACCCCAAATGTCAATTAAAACTGTGATCAAAGGACTGTGTGTCCCTGAGATGATTTTCAGGTTTCAAAGAGGGCTCCAATGTTCCTAAGTTTGTGAATGGGTGTGCTAGGGGTGTCACTGTACAGAAGTTGCGGTTCAGGTCATATTTGTGTTTAGACGTCAGGGTGCGATACATTAGCTTCAATCTGCAGAGAACTTTATCACAGTTGTGCTCAAAAGTTTACATACCCTGGCAGACTGTTTGGCTTTTGGCCCATTTTTCAGATAATATGAATGATGAATGACACAAAAAGTAGTTGGGTAGTAGTGGTTAGTAGTTGGGTGAAGCTATATATTGTCAAATAACTGTGTTTACTCTTTTTAAATCATGATGACAACAGAAAATACCCAAATGATCCTGATCAAAAGTTTACATCCCAATGTTCTTAATACAGTGTTTTGCCCCCTTTAACATCAGTGTCAGTTTGGAGTCTTTTGTGGTTGTTGTGGACGAGGATCTCTGATGGTGAAGCTGCCACTGAATATGTCTTGGACTTTATTTACATCAATCAATCAATCAATCAATTTTTTTATATAGCGCCAAATCACAACAAACAGTTGCCCCAAGGCCCTTTATATTGTAAGGCAAGGCCATACAATAATTATGTAAAACCCCAACGGTCAAAACGACCCCCTGTGAGCAAGCACTTGGCTACAGTGGGAAGGAAAAACTCCCTTTTAACAGGAAGAAACCTCCAGCAGAACCAGGCTCAGGGAGGGGCAGTCTTCTGCTGAGACTGGTTGGGGCTGAGAGAGAGAACCAGGAAAAAGACATGCTGTGGAGGGGAGCAGAGATCGATCACTAATGATTAAATGCAGAGTGGTGCATACAGAGCAAAAAGAGAAAGAAACAGTGCATCATGGGAACCCCCCAGCAGTCTACATCTATAGCAGCATAACTAAGGGATGGTTCAGGGTCACCTGATCCAGCCCTAACTATAAGCTTTAGCAAAAAGGAAAGTTTTAAGCCTAATCTTAAAAGTAGAGAGGGTGTCTGTCTCCCTGATCTGAATTGGGAGCTGGTTCCACAGGAGAGGAGCCTGAAAGCTGAAGGCTCTGCCTCCCATTCTACTCTTACAAACCCTAGGAACTACAAGTAAGCCTGCAGTCTGAGAGCGAAGCGCTCTATTGGGGTGATATGGTACTACGAGGTCCCTAAGATAAGATGGGACCTGATTATTCAAAACCTTATAAGTAAGAAGAAGAATTTTAAATTCTATTCTAGAATTAACAGGAAGCCAATGAAGAGAGGCCAATATGGGTGAGATATGCTCTCTCCTTCTAGTCCCCGTCAGTACTCTAGCTGCAGCATTTTGAATTAACTGAAGGCTTTTTAGGGAACTTTTAGGACAACCTGATAGTAATGAATTACAATAGTCCAGCCTAGAGGAAATAAATGCATGAATTAGTTTTTCAGCATCACTCTGAGACAAGACCTTTCTGATTTTAGAGATATTGCATAAATGCAAAAAAGCAGTCCTACATATTTGTTTAATATGCGCTTTGAATGACATATCCTTCATCAATTATGAAGAAATACAAACAGTATGGTACTCTATGATAAACCTGTGTGGAGTAGATAGTTCTCAAAAACTGAGTGACTGTGCAAAAAGGAGAAGAGTGAG
This sequence comes from Thalassophryne amazonica, assembly GCF_902500255.1. Lineage (NCBI taxonomy): Eukaryota > Metazoa > Chordata > Actinopteri > Batrachoidiformes > Batrachoididae > Thalassophryne > Thalassophryne amazonica. The sequence goes on from NC_047121.1 coordinate 28,903,645, forward strand.
GAAAGCCACCAAGACACCCAGACAACCCAGAAGAAGTTACAGGCTTTATGTGGCTGCGATTGGAGAAATTGTGCACTTTGCATGTTGTATCACCAGTTATACAACTTCATGATGAAGTGATATAGAGGAGGATTTTCTTAAAAAGAAGATCTGAAAGTTTAGCTACAATTTGCCTGAGATGCTAGATGTTAGATCTGATCTGCTTTTTTTTTTTTTTTTTTTGCCACACCAGATGCACATCTGGATGAATGACACTTGCTCTGTCACGTTTGGTCCTTTCCTCCCCCTCACACACTGGCACAGGTTGGAAACTCCACCGAGTGATTTTGGTGCTTAAAATGAAGTGACTTGTGTATAGCAGTAGAGTCAGATGCAAGTTGCACAATTTACCCATCAGCATGTTTGGATGTGCAGGACGCACGAGCTTTTGTTGGACTTGTGGGAGAAGATTCTGCGTGGTTCCACAGTACACGTAGTGTGTAACGATGCATAGCTACCCGAGGATGTTTACACATACTGAGGTTATGCAGGTACTTGTTCTTAGGTGAAGGTTAGGAAAAGCCTCAGCGTCCTCACAATGCAAGCACAAGTGTGTGTGTGTTTGCTCCTGCATTTCAGGTTGCTATGGTGAACACACACATAGAGCATGTCTGCATGTGTCTTATTATCACACTGATAGAAGAATTGATAACAGACAACTGATGCTGCAGAACACACAGACACACCAGCGCGCGCGCACTGACACGCGTGCGTGTCTGTGTCCTCTGGTCCCTATTTCAAACAGACTCCAAGAATAGATTCCATTGCAGGCGTACTATGTTTCCACGATCTATGTTTCTGAAGCTGGAACACAAAGTGGGAGGACACACAAACACCACACAACTCCAGTTCTTTCACTCTTTTGACCTCTAATTCAATTTCAGTTGAAGTTAATCATCTTATAATGCGCCAAATCACAGCAAAAGCCGTCTCAAGGCGCCTCACACAGAACAATTCAACCTAGAAATTAAATAAATAATTAAAAATGAATAAAAAAAATTCAAATACATAATTAAAAACAGAAGTAAAAGAATAAAACAACTAAAAATAAAAAAAAACTATTCATAAGAAAGAGAATAAAAATGGGTTTTAAGTCTTGACTTAAAAATGTCCATGGACTCCAACTGCCTCACAGTTGCAGGAAGACTGTTCCACAGGGTGGGTGCACCATGAGAAAAAGCTCTTTGGCCCGTTGACTTCTTCTTCACGCTGGGAACACAGAGAAGTCCCGCATCCTGCGACCGCAAAGCCCTGGTCGGCACATAAGGTTCCACCAGATCAGCCATGAACAACTTGATAAGTCAATAACAAAACCTTAAAATCTGCTCTCACAGAGACAGGGAGCCAGTGCAAAGATGCCAAAATGGGTGTGATATCTTCAGACCTTCTGCTATGTGTCAAAAGTCTGGCGGCAGTGTTCTGAACCAGCTGAAGACCCCTAATGCTGGACTATGGTGGAAAATGACCCTTGACCTTTCTTCTGCCATCACTGTTCAGGACAAATGTCATATTTTTTTTGGCTCCACTACTGGAAAGCTCGGAAGACATGTCTAGTCTGTGTGCAGAATGAACTGTGGACATTCATACAATGTCAACTGAAAACATACATTTACATCTTCATGCACAAGTATATAAAGATTAGCTGTAGGTGGTTTTACGTATCAGAGATGCTTTTTTTTTTTTGCATGACTTTATATTTTACTAAGAAGAACATTGGGATCCCTCAGGAAGAGTAGAGGATTCTGCAAAAGGATACAATGGAAAATAAATAAATAAATCTATTGTTTTAACAGTAGAAAAAAGCAGCTCTGGTTGCCAGAATAATTCTGCTTAAAAAATAAAATACAGTCAAAATATGTAAATACCTTTGCAGAATAACCTCTAAAGCTGCTGTGATTTAGAGGTTTACTGGTTTAAAATTTACATTTTTAAACCAGTAAACCTACCTTTTTTCTTTTTTTAAAAATTAACATTACCATGGTGTTTTAAACTAATTATTTTTACAGTTTTTACTTGTACATTAAATCCAATTCGATGAGAGTTTGTTGTGCTGTTCCCATTTTGTTCAGGGCTACCACAGGAGGTCTGGCACAGAGTTCATATGTTGATCTGGTTTTCTAACACAGCTCCAGCTGTATGAGGAGAATGGGTCTCAGGCAGCCTCGAACCTGGGACCTTTGACTTGGGAGACAAACACACTTTCACTCTGCTGTCACACAACAAAGCAGAATGAATCATGTTTACGTATTTTACTGTATTAGTACAAAATATAATATTAGACATTCTGAAAAAAATCACGTCTATTTAAAACTCAGTAGGATAAATATCAATAGAATAGAACAGATTCTGCAGTTCATTATATTTTCAGACAAATTCACACCATGTGACAAAATAGTGTCGCAATTTGTTCGTGTGTTCCACATCCTGCCAACTTTCACAAGCCAAACAGGTTCGGTCCTGATTAGTACTTGGATGGGAGACCTCTTATGAACACAGAGGGCTGTGTGTGCTTCTCCAGGTGGAACTGCAGCTGTATCAGGAAAGAATCCGGTGTAAAACTTCTGCCAAATCCTGGTGAGGATCTACAGTGGTGACAAACAATCTGGCAAATATTCTTTTATAATTCTAAGTAAAAAACAAAACAAAAAGAAGAAACAAAAATGGGGAAACAAGTACGGGACACAAGAAGATAACCTTATTAAAGTAGACCTGCACTGAAATAAATGTGGTCAGATCTCAGAAAGAAATAGAAGATATGTATTTATAAGACACTTATGAATGCAGTAAAGTAAATCTGCAAGCCCAAATTTGTAATTCAGCGGAGAAATCTTCATTTAAAAATGACAAATTTGCAGCTAAAATTTGGTCCTCAGCAAAAACTGTTTGTACATCTGGGTCATTACAGTGATGTCCGGCAGAAGACAGCGTGCTCCCGCCTTCAGTCCGATCCCGCATTGAAATTGATTTTATCTGTTGGTAATGTTACTGTTATACACACCCTGGTTTCAGCATCCAAAAGTAAGCTGCAATGAATGTGAGATACAGCTCTGCATGCTCAGATCAGCGGCAACGTCGACATCGGGCGATGTTCTTCCCCCCACGCCTCGCTCTCTGCCTCCGCTGCGCTTACTGAGTCTGCGTGCTCGGTAAACGCCGAAGCGGGCCACTCACATTGCCTCCGTGTCTGCTGTGCAGCCGGCACCACGTCCCTGTCTACTGAATGGAGGTGCAGCCAACTTGGCAAAAGTCCAGAGACTACGCTTGCTGTTTTGATGCGGAGCGGCCGGTGACATCTGTTGCTGCAAGGACAGACTTTCCACAGCGCCGCACGTCTCGGTAATCGGAGCCGCAGAGCTCCGTGGCCACTGAGAGAGGTTTATATCTTTTTAATGACTTGGATTCTTTGCGGGTCCCGCCTCTGTACCCCGCGATGGTAACACCGGAGACGAAAGACAGTAGATTTTCAATGCGACACCACTCAATCAAACGGGCGTATGAAAAAGTCCCCCAAAATAATTTTCAAGCACAAATAAAAGAAATGTGTACTCACCAAACGTGCCACAAGACAATATGAAGTTTTAAAAAAGTAGATCCTTGCGTATAAGACAAGAAAAAGGTGCAGATGCAAACTGACGTAAATCCACAAATTACAGTTGGCGTGCGAAGTGCATGCTGGGATAGGGTCTTTTCCCTGACGTCTCGGCAGCGTCCCGGATGTGCTGACAGTTTTGCGGAGGGCTGAATTTTAGCTCTAAATTTGTCATTTTTAAATGAAGATTTCTCCGTTGAATGACAGATCTGGGCTTGCAGATTTACTTTACTACATTCAGAAGGATCTTATGTGTAAATATAAGTCATTTTTTGGTCCAAAGATCTGACTGCATTTATTTCAATGCAGGTCTACTTTAAAGTCTTGAACAACATATGTATAGTATAGTATACTATACTATGTATAGTATAGTATACTATACTATGTATAGTCAATACTATATATAGTATAGTATACTATACTATGTATAGTCAATACTATATATAGTATAGGGAATGAAATACTACGGCAGGTTTCGGCAACCTACAATCTTTAATAAATAAACTAATTGCACTTAAATGTATGACATTAAGGGGACAAATCATTTGTGGAACAACTCTGATGTAGATCCAGATCGGTTTGGATTGGATTTATTTGGCAAGAAAAGTACATGCACATAAAAGAAATAAACCAACCAAGCTGAAGACAACACAGTAAAACGTAAAACCTATTTCCATTTATGGCCCTCTGGGAGAGAGACAAAAGGAAAAATAAATAACCTACTAGAGCTGGCCACAAACCAACAATTCCTGTAGTGAAAGTGTAGGAACACGGACCCACAACAGGGGGCGCAAATGAACGGACAATGGAGTAAGTCAAAATAACAACGCTTTACTGTTGTGAATGTGCACAACGAATACAACCAATCACGGAAATGGACAACAGTCAATTCACAAAAGTGTCGTGTGGGCAGGCTCGAAGATAGGAGACGCCTCTCCAAGGTAAGACCGGAACCACACGGCTTCCTCCGCCACAGGACCCCGGGAATACTGGAGCCGCCAAGTCCCGAACTCCCAGGTGGCCACTGCCTCCGCGTGTCGGACCTGGTACTGCTGGCGAGGAACAAAGAACAGTTAAATGGGGGCGCGTTTGCACCCAGGACTCCGAACAGCAGGGAAGTTACCTCCACCTCTCGTTGGAACAGTAATCCACAAACTAAGCACAAATCCAAAAGGATACACTCCGTCAGCTTTGATACGTTACCTCTCAGGCAGAAACGATATCTCGGCAATGAGGTGGAGATGCCGTCCTGCTGATATACCCCACTGATGATTGCTGTCAGCTGTCTCAGGTGATGGGTGACAGCTGTCACCTTGGCTGCTCCCGTGAGGCGGCGGCGCCCTCTGGTGCCTGGAGCCCGCACTCCAGGCAGGGCGCCCTCTGGTGGTGGTGGGCCAGCAGTACCTCCTCTTCAGCGGTCCACACAACAATTCCCGTACTACAGTGAGAACACTTTACTGTATAATTACAATTACTGAATATCACTGGGTTGATATAAATAATAAGTAAAAGGGGACGCAATACAGAACCCCGCAGTTAAATAACCCTAAATAAAAAATTTATGCCATTCATGGGACTCGAACCTGCAAGCTCTGATTACCAGACAGAAACTTTACCACTGCAAAACAATCACTGTCTTATAACAGAAGTGTGAAATGGCTATAATCAATAAGCAGTTAAACATATTTTTTAAAAAAGAGAAAAAGCGCCATAATAACAGACCAAACAGTGTTTGTTTCGCCGTATTTCTCCTGATACATGACTGAAAGTGGCATATTTGTCGCCCTGTTGGCTTGTCATATGGTCCTGCACCGCACCGCTCACAGGACACATGTGTCGGGCCGGGCCCGCATGCGTGTCCAAACCAACACGTGTGTCCTCTCAGACAGACGTGACATTCAGATTGCCTGTTGCGTGTCCAAATGAACTGACAGTCTGTTTCTCCAGCCCGTCACAAAAACGATATATGTTTTTATGTATGTCCATGTGAGGACAGCAAGCAGACACACGCGCATCACAATGGACAGTTGTTAGGTCATGTCCATCCAAACACAGTACATGTTTTCCAGCTGAGACGTCCAGAACCAGAGATCTCTGCAGCTGCTCCTGTCGGCGGCCACACCCCCTGTCAGTTCAGCACAGCTGATAGGCGCCTACCCGTGTTGTGTGCGCTCTGACCTGCCTGCCTGGCCCCTATGTAATCTTGTCTGTGCAACATATATATATCGGGGATGGGGGTGGGGGGACAGGACACGTGTGTTGTTGTTTGCAAAGCCACACTCGTGGGAGCACTTAAACAAAGCCCACTGCCAGCTTGACAGTAATCGTCTGCTGACTGTTTTCGGGCTAAAAGTGCGAATGGCCACACATTTTCCAAGTGCCAAATGAGAGGTGTTACATGTGTGTGCGTGCCCCTGGAATTTGGCTGACACCTGCCGCTAGAGGGATCGAGTGGGCTCTAAGAGTGCACACTCTATCTTTCAGCCGCTGGTGTAGGAGGCATTAGAGGCAGCTACGATTTTACACGTATTGCATACGATTCCTGCTTTATGTGCACTTCATGCGCAATTCGTACTATGTGTGAAGGGGACATAATCAGTGTAGCAGCAGAAGCTAGAACTTTACAAAAGAGCACACAGAGGAAACATAAAGTCTTTCAATTTGACCTGTTGAATCCTTTCAGCCGTATTCATCATCACAGCTGAAAACTGTTATCCATATAAGACGCGCTTATTTTAGAAGACAATGTCTGGAAATGCATTGATTCTTTATTGTGGAATTAAGGACGTCCTTCAGTGTTGGTCTACTCTGGGTGCATTTGTAAGCCTGTGCTGGGGGACGCGGTGCTCTGTCCCGCCACCAACAAGAAGAAAAAATAGCTTCTTTTACAAACTGAAAGCCTTTTCTGCACTTATTTTGTTAGTGTCACCACAGTCACTTTATTCAAGCCAGCGTTCAGCCGGCCATCGTCTCTTCAGCATTCTGCTATTGATGAAAACAAATCAAGTTAATTATCCACAAAGACAAAAAACCATGTTGAATTACACTGTTAACAACAACATCAACAACAACATGTTATTAATTATGAGCGGCTGAGGTTAGAGAGGTGGGGCGATGACAACATCATTTCAGAAAAGTTCTGTATTGTTTGTTCACATGAAGACGAGAATCTGACATTTTCAGATTTATCTGCTCTGGGACCCGTTTTCAAAAAGTAGCAGTTTCCATGAAAATACCGCTGTGGATGAAATACCTACATCATACAATAGTTTTGCAGATATGTCTAAACCCATTTCTGTGTGGACGGGACCTAACATAGGCTAACACAACTTAGAACTTCATATTCTCAACACTGCGTGCACATGAAACTGATACGGGTGTCACTGATTAAAGGGGGCAAGATGATTACATGAAATGATGCTGTTCCTTTTTTTTGCAGCTATTTCAGTGTAATCTTCACATAGGACATCAGCAAAGGTCACAGAATGCAGTACTCTGTGTGTGTGTGTGTGTGTGTGTGTGTGTGTGTGTGTGTGTGTGTGTGTGTGTGTGTGTGTGTGTGTGTGTGTGTGTGTGTGTGTGTGTGCACACACATGTTCTCTGATCTGCCAATCAGCCTCTAATGAGCTCCTTTAACATGCTAATGACTCTGTCACAGGTTTGATTGTGTCATCAGTCAGAGGTTGTGGAGGGGACACGAGAAAAAGTGTTAAATCCAAACAGTGTCCTCATCCACAGTAAAAAAAAAACAAAAAAAAAAAACCCAATTTGTAATGTCTTTGATCCAAAGGTTAAGTCATATATAAGTCACACCCAACCCCATCTCACGCCAAGTCATGACAGCATCACGAAAGTAATTTAATCTATTAGTTCGTGATACTTTCATGAAATGTAGTAGATTTTCATGATGGTGTCATGAAATTTGCGGTGACGTGGGCGGGGATGAGGGGATTTGTGGTTATGGTTAGGGTTAAAATTAATCAGCAATGGGTGACCGCGTCATCAAATTGTACTACATGTCAAGATGGCATCACACACACACACACACACACACACACACACACACACACACACACACACACACACACACACACACACACACACACACACATATATATATACAGTGAGGAAAAATATTTGAACACCCTGCGGTTTTGCAAGTTCTCCCACTTAGAAATCATGGAGGGGTCTGAAATTTTCATCTTAGGTGCATGTCCACTGTGAGAGACATAATCTAAAAAAAAAAAAAAAATCCAGAAATCACAATGTATGATTTTTTTTAAATAATTTATTTGTATGTTACTGCTGCAAATAAGTATTTGATCACCTACCAACCAGCAAGAATTCTGGCTCTCACAGACCTGTTAATTTTTCTTTAAGAAGCCCTCTTATTCTGCACTCTTTACCTGTATTAATTGCACCTGTTTGAACTTGTTACCTGTATAAAAGACACCTGTTCACACACTCAATCAATCACACTCCAACCTGTCCACCATAGCTAGAACCAACAGTCACAAAGATTACATTAGTAACACATGATGCTGTCATGGTTTAAAATCCTGCAGGGCAGCAAGGTCCCCCTGCTCAAGCCAGCACATGTCCAGGCCCGTTTGAAGTTCACCAGTGACCATCTGGATGATCCAGAGGAGGCATGGGAGAAGGTCATGTGGTCAGATGAGACCAGAATAGAGCTTTTTGGAATCAACTCCACTTACCATGTTTAGAGGATGAGAACAACCCCAAGAAAACCATCCCAACCATGAAGCATGAGGGTGGAAACATCATAATCTGGGGGTGCTTTTCTGCAAAGGGGACAGGACGACTGCACCGTATTGAAGGGAGGATGGATGGGGTCATGTATTACGAGATTTTGGCAAACAACCTCCTTCCCTCAGTAAGAGCATTGAAGATGGGTCATGGCTGGGTCTTCCAGCATGACAATGACCCCAAACACACAGCCAGGGCAACTAAGGAGGGGCTCTGTAAGAAGCTTTTCAAGGTCCTGGAGTGGCCTGGCCAGTCTCCAGACCTGAACTCAATAGAAAATCTTTGGAGGGAGCTGAAACCCCAAACCTGAAGATTTGGAGAAGATCTGTATGGAGGAGTGGACCAAAATCCCTGCTGCAGTGTGTGCAAACCTGGTGAAAAACTACAGGAAACGTTTGACCAATGTAATTGCAAACAAAGGCTACTGTACCAAATATTAACATTGATTGTCACAGGCGTTCAAATACTTATTTGCAGCAGTAACATACAAATAAATTATTAAAAAAAAATCATACATTGTGATTTCCGGATTTTTTTTTAGATTATGTCTCTCACAGTGGACATGCACTTAAGATGAAAATTTCAGACGCCTCCATGATTTCTAAGTGGGAGAACTTGCAAAATCGCAGGGTGTTCAAATACTTATTTTCCTCACTGTATATATATATATATATATATATATATATATATATATATATATATATATATATATATATATATATATACGAAGTCTGTTAGAAAAGTATCCGACCTTTTTATTTTTTTCAAAAACCATATGGATTTGAATCAGGTGTGATTGCATCAGCCAAGCTTGAACCTTCGTGCGCATGCGTGAGTTTTTTCACGCCTGTCGGTTGCATCATTCGCCTGTGAGCAGGCTTTGTGTGAGCACTGGTCCACCCCTCTCGTCGTTTTTTTATTGCGAATAAATGTCTGAATGATTTGGAGCTTTGCTGCATCAATTGTTTTCCAGAAACTGTAAGAGACCTCCAGGTGGACACCGTTCGGAAAATTAATATGGCTTTCAGGGACGATTTTATGGGGATTACACAGATTAAGGAGTGATCCAGACGGTTTAAAGACCGCCCACAACTGCTGAGTGTGCGCCACGCTCCAAGCGCCGATCGACAAGCTCAAACCCCGCTGAAACAACCAGATCATTTCCAACATGAAGGCTTTGTTGACTTTCACAAAAAGGCAGAAGGCGTGGACATCAGCACTTTTTCGGCACATTCTACTGTTACAGGAGTTTTTTTCATTGAAAGAAAAGCAGAAGGATGCGCCACGGAGCTGTTCATTATGCGGCACAAAACCACCTCCGTGTTGGTCTCACAGGACGGCTCCGCTCCTCTTTCCATGACAAAAACTCCTGTAACAGTGGAATGTGCCATTCATTTGTAAACTGGATGCTGTCTTGATCTGGTATGTCGTCTGACTAGCACAGGAATTGTGAAAAGACGTGGACATCTGCACTTTTTCGGCACATTGAGACAGATGTGCGGACGAGTTCCGCGCGTCGCGGTGGAGCCGCATGGCGCAAAGCAACGCCGTGATGAAGCCTCACAGGACATGTTGGGGCATGTCCAGCTCATGCTCAATTTCTCGGATATTCACACGACTGAAAAGCAACCGATAGCTGTCTGAAATCCACCTGAAAACCATCCTGTCTGGATCACTCCTTAATCTGTGTAATCCCCATAAAATCATCCCTGAAAGCCATATTAATTTTCCGAACGGTGTCCACCTGGAGGTCTCTCACAGTTTCTGGAAAAAAATTGATGCAGCAAAGCTCCAAATCATTCAGACATTTATTCGCAATAAAAAAAACGACGAGAGGGGTGGACCAGTGCTCACACAAAGCCTGCTCACAGGCGAATGACGCAACCGACAGGCGTGAAAAAACTCACGCATGCGCACGAAGGTTCAAGCTTGGCTGATGCAATCACACATGATTCAAATCCATATGGTTTTTGAAAAAAGTAATAAGGTTGGATACTTTTCTCACAGACCTCGTATATATATATATGATTCTTCACAATGGAAATATGGCTTAATTTTAGAAATTCTAACATAAAGAAGCCCAAATTTTCTTTTTAAATTCAAATGTATAAAGTGTACACAAACCTTTTCTCAGGCCTGTTCTGATGCTTTAATTACCACATATGGTTTCTGTGGGTCCACAGTGGGTTAGACGGCCTCATTAGCCTTATGTAACAGAAGGTCAGAATGCAAACCTTTTTTTATACTCTGGAAAATACGGTATGTTCACCTGTGAATTTAACACTCAGAGTGTAAGTTGCACCGGTTAAAAACTGTCTCCTAAACAGGAAAAACCCATATATAAGTCAGACGTGAGTGTAAGTCACTGCTTTTTTGTGTGTTATCAGCTGTTTAATTAGGGATTTTTGTACTCTGTTATAGTGTACTCTTTATAATTGGCATTTATACTTTTATTATTGGAGTTCACTTTGTTTAGCACTTTGATTCCTGAGAAAGTCTCGTATAAATCTGGACTGAGTCCAGACCAGCTGTGTTTCCAGTCTTCAGGTTGGTTCTGAGCCTCCTCACAGCATCGCTGGTCACAGAGGACACAAGGTCGTCCGGCTCACCTCCTCATCCGGAGGCCTCTGCTGCTTCTGCCAACATACACTAGATAGATTGACTGATCCATCAAGTGCAGCATTTTACGTGATCACGACCCAGAATAGACCAGCCTATTTTCTGAAATAAGGTTGACGTTTCCTGTGTCCCACTGAGGTGAAGAAGTGTCAGGGGGGTTTAATTTGTTCCTGAATCCATTACGCTTAACAGAGGAGAGTCAAACGTAGGGTGGCTGAGAGTGGCCACAACACTTCCAACTGAACACCAGCAAATGTAGGAAAACATCTACAAATACAAAAAAAATACAAAAAAACACCTGCAACAATTCAGCAACACAGACACTTTGCAACCAGCCACAACGTGTATTGACAGTCCATTAAATGCATCAAAATAAAATAATCAAATGCAAAAATATAGCAAACTAAAAGCATGCACCAGTGAAGTCATGATGATATCACTGTGTGTTTACTGTATTCAGACACGCTGCCTCCATTGTTTATCTATTCTAATACCTTTTCACTGTGCTGCAATGAAGCTGTGAATTCTGTCACATATGTCTCTCTCTCTCTCTCTCTCTCTCTCTCTCTCACACACACACACACACACACACACACGCACATTGGCCAAACCGTCAGTTGTCCCTGCTGTGAAGCTTGTTTCCATGGAAATGGGAGGAAACTGGAAAAAGCAGAGGTTCAGTTCATTTATAACAATTTTATTGTATTGTTACAAGTATTATTTTTATTGCTTATCCTTGCACACGCTGTTTGATGCACATCTTCCTCTGCTAGCACCCATCTTGTGTGTTTTTTTAAGAGCTGACGTAACGTGAATTTCTCCACTGTGAGATCAATAAAGTCTTATCTGATTCCGTACAAAAAACAGGCCTTATAAGCACACACCGCTAGACGCAGTGCATCCAGAAAGTTTTCACAGCGTGTCATTTTTTTTTCACATTTAATGTTACTGCCTTATTTCAAAATGGATGAGATTCATTTTTTTCCTCAAAATTCTACACACAATACCCCATAATGACAATGTGAGAAAAGGTGAGATTTTTGCAAAATGTATATGTATATAAAAAACCCTAAGGAATCACGTGTACATTAAGCATTCACAGCCTTTGCCATGAAGCTCAAAATTGAGCTCAGCTGCATCCTGTTAAAGATGGAACGCCAAGTAGTAGATATCTTTTCTTTTTTTTTTTGTTTACCTGAAAAGTGATCTGATCCATGATGCCCCTTGTTAGCACTGTTGTCTCAAAGCAAGAAGGTCCTGAGATCACTTCTCACCTGGTTCTTTCTGTGTGGAGTTTGCATATTCTCCTCATGTTTGGGTGGGTTCCCCCCAGAGACATGGACTTTAGGTGAATAGGCAACTTTAAATTGCCTGTGATGTGACTGAGTTTGTCTGCCTAGGCAACAAATAAATAAAAAATACTGTTTATAGAATGATACATCCAAAATAACAGCAGATATATGTACATGAAATATCTGAAACCTTCTTAGGTATTATGAGAACTCATATAAAACTGAAGCTCGTGGCACAGATGCTGTAACATACAGCTTTCAGTTCTTTCACTTTCATTTTTAGAAATTTTTCTTGTACTTATCGTTTTTGCTTTTTTAGCATTTGCATTTTTACTGATAGAAAAATACAAACTGTGCTACAGTATGTTTCTTTTTAAAAGTTATTCAGAAAAATTAGTGGAATATGAAAAAATGTGTTTTATGCAGGAATGTGGAGGTTTCTGTTGTTTCTCAGCAAGCTGGTTTGTTTCACTGCGTGAGCACATGTTCCTATTTATCTCCTAATGCAATAATGTGACGGAGTGAAAAAGAGAAAACACTTCATAAATGTTAGAGGTCACAGGTCACCGGGGTGTGGGAATCTGGTAGAATCACAGAGGATCAGACACCAGCAAAGTGATTTGACTTTGAGAAAAACTAGAAATAAAGCACGGGGCCAAAATTTTGACCATGGTCTGTGACCTTGACTTTTTACTAAACATTGCAATATGAAAATTTTCTGTGGCCTACCCAGAGATAGTCTGGTCATATATCACAGGTCATATACTGCCTTTCTATTGGTCACATGACCTTAGACCATGGATGACCATGAAAGGTCAAATTCAAAAGTCATAACTGGTTAACTCAAATAGTTTGTAGGCTGTATGGATTAAACACGGGTTATCTTTTGGTCAGAGGATGAAGCGGTTAAATTTTGAATAATGTTCTAAAGTGAAGCCCACGTATGATGATATCACTCAAACACAAGGAATGAATTTTCAGGACTCTGTGTTACAGTCTCTGCATCCCTGTTCTTCTTCTCATTTGTTTTGTTTTAAAAGTGCACATCATCTTGTGACTTTGCACTACAATAGTTTCTCAAAAGACGTTTGGCCTCAGGACTCAAATTAATTCGGACATTAAGTTACAACTCTTTCACAAACAAATGGGGCAATATTGTAGGAAAACTACTGTGATGAGAGTAAATGGTGGATAAAAGATCTTTTATCCACCATTTACTCCACCGTGCTGTCATAAATGTTCAAATCATATGTGATGCGCAAATGCGCATCAGGCTGGAAGGTGGCACAGTGTGCAATGGGTGGCTGCTTGCTGTGTAAATATTGTATTTGTGTAATTGTTTTGAACAAAAACCAGTGTGGGCTTGATGGTGAGACTGGAGCAGCAAAGCTTCTTAACAGGCTCCCAATTGTCTCCCTGTGTTCAGTATTTGTTACTAAACATAAAGGTATAAAGTTGTGAATGTCACACAGTCAATGGCGGTGCACCTCATGTTTTTAACTTCAGTGTGTGTGTGTGTGTGTGTGTGTGTATATACTGTTCTGATTTCACAGCATTTACACTCATAGGCTCCTACGAACATTTTTCCAGTTTCGTGATTATTCCATTTAACAGGGTGCAAAATAAACTATCCCTGCATGTCTCCACATAATTTCCAGTCATGTAGCTTCTTTTTTGTGTTCATGTTGTCTGATGTGAAGGTTTTGGGAGTCCCAGCTCAAGGGCCTATTTACATGTATTTGCATATTTAAATAGGGGCGTGGCCAGGGCAGAGTTTGGTGTGTGTGCATTTGTGCTCAATTCCATGTTCGGTGGGATGTACAAACAGAATGTGCTTGGATCCGTGTGTATGCACATTTTGACACATCTGGATATTTTTGCATTTATGCCAGTTTCTGGGTTTTGGCATACACCATGTTTCAGTAGGAAATCCACGCAAGTGTTTGAACATGAGGCCCCCTGGTGTTTTTTGTATTTTTTTTTTATCTGAAAAGTGATGTGATCCATGATGCCCCTCATTAGCACTGATGTCTCACACCAAGAAGGTCCTGAGGTCGCTTCCCAACTGGTTCTTTCTGTGTGGAGTCTGCATTGTTGTTAAGTTATACCCATTTCTCAACAGATTCATGACATCATCTTCTACATGAACATCTTGTTTGGTTTATGTTCATCACATCACACATGTAAAATCCTCAAATGTTTCTGATATTGGGTGTTTTAGGGAAAATGCAGAAGTAGGATCAGGTGAATGTCAGGTACAGACAATACTGTATATTGAGGGTTCTCACAAGTACAGTAAAAGGACTGTGTTTGTGTGTGTGCACATGCATGCGTGCATCCTCAGAGACTGAACTGTGGGTGCTGTTTCGCCCAGCAGCCATGTTGGAAGACCATCAGGTGGGTGGAATGTTTATTTTGTCAGACAGTTGCCTGGAGCCGGGTGGAAGTGGAGGCTGATAAGTGTGTGTATCTCTGTCCTTTTTAGTGCATCATATAAAGTCTCCTCTGACAGACTCTCTCTCTCTCTCTTTTAAAGTCAATGTTAAATTTGCCTGACATGTCAAACACTTTTATTTTGGTACTAGAACATTGACCCATGGGAAACTATGGGTTCTAGATGTGGTCATTTGTACTATATAATGTGCAAGAGATACAAATAAACCACAGTGAGGTCATAAAAATCTTCCAAGAGGTGTAGTAGCTTAAGTAGTGATTGAGGCACTTTTAACCCAGATATAATGTGAAATGTTCACCAAACAGGCTTTTCAATATTAAATTCAAAATCCACAATCCAGATCAGATCCGGATCAAACTTTGTCAGGTGATAGTTAGTGCCAGTCTGCACCTCGCTTTCAAATATGAGAGTGATTGGGTCATGTTTGATTAAGATATAATGTAAAATATACATTAAATGGGGGTTTTCAATGTTACAAAATCGGTAATCTGGATCAGATCCAGATCAAACTTTGTCAGGTGATAGTTAGTGCCAGTCTGCACCTCGCTTTCAATATGAGAGCGATTGGGGCACGTTTGATTAAGATATAATGTAAAATATACATTAAATGGGGTTTTCAATGTTACAAAATCTGTAATCTGGATCAGATCCAGATCAAACTTTGTCAGTCAATAAAGGATACCATCCTACATAAAGGTCTCAAATATTTAAAAAAATGTGAACTTTTTGACAGTTATGAACTTTTGAAAATTCGTTCAATGTTAAAGTATAGGGATTTTTTCAAATATTCCAAGATTTTTCCTGACTTTGACCTTTGACCTATGACCTTGAAAATTTAATCAGTTCTTGCCTATCAGGATATGAATCCTCTGTAAAACTTCCATAGAGATATATGAAAAATTGTGGGTTATAGGCTGTTCACAAAGAGACAAACAAACGGGGAAAACATAACCCTTTTTTTAACCTCTGCCCATCATCACTGGCGGCGGTAAATATACCACCTTTTTAAAAACATGTAAAATGTAATTTGTTTTCATACATTAATTATTTTGAGATGAACTTTGATCACCACATCACTGCCAAAAGCAGCCATATCAAAATAATGACTTCCAGAGTGAAAGGCTCCAGTCAACTGCAGCCGTCTCGGTGAAGAGGTGAGTGAAAACCACCAGTGTGTATATGTGTGTGTGTGTGTGTGTGAGAGAGAGAAATAACCTCGTTCTGCACTAAAGACAGTAAAAATAAAACTTATCTGAAAGACAATAAGAAAAGAAGACAAGTGGGCTTTTTAAAGCGTGCACGTAGGCGAAAGTGTGGGTGTGTTTACACTCTGTAGCCTGCAGCCTGCGTTTCGTGTGTGTGTGTGTGTGTGTGTGTGTGTGTGTGTGTGTGTGTGTGAGTGTGTTTGTGTGTGTGTATAGAAATCTCTCAGTGGCTATTCATCTTCAGGAACAGAGTGAGTGAGTGGGCTGTTCAAATGGTCTTTGGTAAACAACAGGCTCTCTCTCTCTCTCTCTCTCACACACACACACACACACACACACACACACACACACACACACACACACACACACACACACACACACACACACACACACAGGTGTGTGTAACACTGGTGATTCTGTCACTAATTTCCACATGAGACTGTTTTCCACTGCAGGTGCTCATTAACACCCGAGGACAAGAAGTAGGAGGGTGAGCCAGGGGACAGGGAGTGGACATGGTGCTGAAGATCTGACTGAAATCTCTTTACTTGCTAAACACTCGGTCCTTCATATTATGATGAGACACAGTGTAATGTTTTAGTTGCTCATGTATCGTCACTGACTGTGAGTAGAAACCGTTTCTGTGTCACGATCATCCTTTGTCCTTCTCTTGTGTCCTGTTTGCTAAATGTTGGTGGTTTTAGTGTCTTGGGGTTTTGTGGACTGTTCCTTTAATTCAGGTTGTATTGATTTCTACTTTTTGGTTTCAGTGCACTTTATCAGTTTTGCATTATTTCCTCATGTGCGTTAAAGTTTTTTTTTCTTTTTTTTTTTCACCACGTCTGTTCCTGTGAAGTTCACGTCTACTCAGTTCATTATTTTTTTCCGTGTGTGTCTGCTGTCTTTTCACCTTGACTGTTTTTTCTCACAGCAAATCCTCGATACCTGTCACATTGTCTCCAATGATGGTGATTAGTTCTTCCACAGTATTTAGTTCCCAAATTTTCACTCACTTACCGCTTGAAATTCAAATTGAATTTGCTCTGCCCTCATGCTTTCACTTGTTCCCAATTTTCTTAACTTTAAGGGCCAATTTGAATTTTTTTCTTGTATGGACTTTGAGAACTGATTTAGGGTACTTCTGGGTGCTGAATCTGAGCTCAGGGAGTGACTCTTCCCAAGGGATCAATAAAGTTCGATCTAATCTAGTCTAATCTAGATTTCCTCTATTACATCACATTTTTTTTGCAATCTGCATGTTCCGTATTGATGGATTATGCAAAAGTTTCTCATTAACTCATGCATTTGGCGCCACTAATCCTGCACAAAAGCAGCTTTAAAAGCATAGTTTTTAAACCAGGTTCATGAAATATGAACAAAGCTATAACATTGTTTATGACGCTGATCCCCCCAGTCTGAGGTCAAGAGTGCTCTGGAGCAGGTTTTCATCCAGGATGTCTCTGTACATTGTTGCATTCATTTTTCCCTCAACCCTGACTAGTCTCCCAGTTCCTGCTGCTGAAAAACATCCCCACAGTATGATGCTGCCACCACCATGCTTCACCGTAGGGATGGTGCCTGGTTTCCTCCAAACATGACATGATGAATTTTGGTTCTTCTGGTCTGAGAGGTGCCTTTTGGCAAACTCCAGGCAAGCTGCCATGTGCCTTTTACTAAGGAGTGACTTCCATCTGGCCACTCTACCATCCAGGCCTGATTGGTGGATTGCTGTAGAGATGGTTGTCCTTCTGGAATGTTCTCCTCTCTCCACAGAGGAATGCTGGAACTCTGACAGAGTAACCATCAGGTTCTTGGTCACCTGCCTGACGAAGGCCTTTCTCCCATGATCACTCAGTTTAGACGGGCAGCCAGATCTCAGAAGAGTCCTGGTGCATCTGAACTTCTTCCATTCTTCCACTGTGCTCATTGGGACCTTCAAACCAGCAGAAATGTTTCTGTACTCTTCCCCAGATTTGTGTCTTGAGAGAATCCTGTCTCAGAGGTCTACAGACAATTCCTTTGACTTCATCCTTGGTTTGTGCTCTGACATGCACTCTCAACTGTGGGACCTTAGACAGGTGTGTGTCTTTCCAAATCATGTCCATCAATTGAATTTACCCCAGGTGGACTCCAGTTAAACTGTAGAAACATCTCAAGGATGATCAGTGGAAACCGTATGCACCTGGGCTCAATTTTGAGCTTTTTGAGTAATGGTTTACACATTGGACAAACAGCTCTGTAGAATAGTGGCATTTACTTGATTTGAAAGCAGGGGTCGGTACACAAAAAGGCAGTCCAAGAAGAGCAACAGTAACACAATCATCAGGCAAGGGCGTGGTCCAGGTACACAGGCAGGTAGTCAAAAACACGATGAGGCAGTCGAGGCAAGGCTAGAAACACGAGAAACAGAGCTAGTAAGCGGCACAAGGCACATGGATCAGGCCAGGAACACAGGCACACAGTGAGGCTTATAAAGCCCCCAGGTGATGAGCAAGTCAGGGACAGGTGTGAGGAACCTTCCAGAAACAGGGTGTGGCTAGAACAGAGGGAAACGCCTCCATGCAGAACCAAGAGAAGGAGAGGGACAAGAGACAGCAAGGCAAAGAAAAACTCAAGCAGAAAAGCAGTGCGTGAGACAGACCGATACAAAAGCAAACCAAACAACCCATACACAAAGTCCAAAACCTGACAGCAGAAGTCACAGGTGTACAGGGTGAAGAGGAGAGGGGCCAGCACCATGCTCTGGGGTGCTCCGGTGCTGTTGATCATAGTGTCAGACGTGGTGTCCCTCAGCCTGACATACTGTGGCGGTGAGGTACAGTAGTGTTCAGAATGATAGTAGTGCAATGTGACTAAAAAGATTAATCCAGGTTTTGAGTATATTTCTTATTGTTACATGGGAAACAAGGTACCAGTAGATTCACTAGATTCTCACAAATCCAACAAGACCAAACATTCATGATATGCACACTCTTAAGGCTATGAAACTGGGCTATTAGTAAAAAAAAAAGTAGAAAAGGGGGTGTTCAAAATAATAGTAGTGCTATGTGACTAAAAAGATTAATCCAGGTTTTGAGTATATTTCTTATTGTTACATGGGAAACAAGGTACCAGTAGATTCAGTAGATTCTCACAAATCCAACAAGACCAAGCATTCATGATATGCACACTCTTAAGGCTATGAAACTGGGCTATTAGTAAAAAAAAAGTAGAAAAGGGGGTGTTCAAAATAATAGTAGCATCTGCTGTTGACGCTACAAACTCAAAACTATTATGTTCAAATTGCTTTTTTAGCAATCCTGTGAATCACTAAACTAGTATTTAGTTGTATAACCACAGTTTTTCATGATTTCTTCACATTTGAGAGGCATTAATTTTGTTGGTTTGGAACCAAGATTTTGCTCGTTTACTAGTGTGCTTGGGGTCATTGTCTTGTTGAAACACCCATTTCAAGGGCATGTCCTCTTCTGCATAAGGCAACATGACCTCTTCAAGTATTTTGACATATCCAAACTGATCCATGATACCTGGTATGCGATATATCGGCCCAACACCATAGTAGGAGAAACATGCCCATATCATGATGCTTGCACCACCGTGCTTCACTGTCTTCACTGTGAACTGTGGCTTGAATTCAGAGTTTGGGGGTCATCTCACAAACTGTCTGTGGCCCAAAAAGAACAATTTTACTCTCATCAGTCCACAAAATATTCCTCCATTTCTCTTTAGGCCAGTTGATGTGTTTTTTGGCAAATTGTAACCTCTTCTGCATATGTCTTTTATTTAACAGAGGGACTTTGCGGGGGATTCTTGCAAATAAATTAGCTTCACACAGGCGTCTTCTAACTGTCACAGCACTTACAGGTAACTCCAGACTGTCTTTGATCATCCTGGAGCTGATCACTGGGTGAGCCTTTGCCATTCTGGTTATTCTTCTATCCATTTTGATGGTTGTTTTCCATTTTCTTCCACGCGTCTCTGGTTTTTTGTCCATTTTAAAGCATTGGAGATCATTGTAGATGAACAGCCTATAATTTTTTGCACCTGCGCATAAGTTTTCCCCTCTTCAATGAACTTTTTAATCAAACTACACCGTTCTTCTGAAAAATGTCTTGAACGTCCCATTTTCCTCAGGCTTTCAAAGAGAAAAGCATGTTCAACAGGTGCTGGCTTCATCCTTTCACAGGCGACACCTGATTCACACCTGTTTGTTCCATAAAACTGACAAACTCACTGACTGAATGCCACACTGCTATTATTGTGAACACCCCCTTTTCTACTTTTTTTTTTACTAATAGCCCAATTTCATAGCCTTAAGAGTGTGCATATCATGAATGCTTGTTCTTGTTGGATTTGTGAGAATCTACTGAATCTACTGGTACCTTGTTTCCCATGTAACAGTAAGAAATATACTCAAAACCTGGATTAATCTTTTTAGTCACATAGCACTACTATTATTCTGAACACTACTGTAGCTGGAGATCCAAGTGACCAGACATGGGTCCATTTGCATCCTGCTCAGTTTGTGCTGGAGCACAAGGGGGAGATGATGGTCTAGTGCCTTGTAAGGCAGCACCCTGACATACGGCTGAATGTGAGGCTTTATTGTAAAGCACTTTGAGTGTCTGATGCATATGGAAAAGCACTATATAAATGCAGTCCATTTAAGGGGCTGGATGGTGTTGAAGGCACTCGAGAATACAGGCCGAGAATCCTCATTGTGCCATTTCCCTTATCCAGGTGCGAGTGGACTCAGTGTAGCAGGTAGTAATGGCTAGCTTTGTGAAGGTTAAAACAGAATCCTGCTGCCAGTGCTATTAAGCAGCTTAATGGTGACTGGACATCCGCTGGTAAGCTACGAACAAGGACAGGACAAAACAACTATCGGGAAAGTTCTCTCTCTGAAGTTTTGAGGATTTACTGGTACTTTCCGATGGACTCGCCAGACATCAGCTGACAAGAAACACATTTAATGAATGGGAAAAGTACAAAAACAGACACGAACTGGTCAGTAATTTGTGAATTATTTTTATTTGTATTGAAATCAGACATATGATTAAAATGGGTGGTCTTGTGCATCAGTATGTGTATATTTGTGTGTGCAGGCTCATGGGTCCAACTTTACACTGGAGAAAAACTAGAATACGTACAAGAGGAAACAGAGGGATAGCCCCACCAAAACAGAGGGAAAGATTAAAGAATGGATATGGACTGAAGTGTTGTATCTCAACTCTTTTCTTGGTTGCCAGGAGAGTTTTCACGTCTCAGCTTACTTCAAAGCGTGATGGACGAGCAGAACATCTCAGCTTTCTCCTGCTTGTTGGTGCAACAAAAATCCCTCCCATCAGAGGTACGTCTTTCATTGTTCTTTCTTTGCCGACTTCTGTCTGTCCTCCTTGCTTTTCCTCCTTGTCGTCTCCTCTCCTGTATCCTTTCCCATTGTCCTCGTGGAGAAGCTGAAATGCCTTTCTGATCGATTTTCTTGCTTGCTGGATTTATTCTCTCTTTCTGCCTGCAGCGTGTCCACCTGCTGTCTGTTCCACTCAGCTCTCAGCTTCCTTACGTGTCAGAGCCCAAAAACATTCTGTCAATTTGAGCAGCTCAGCAGGTCGGAGGGTTTAAGGCAGGGGTGGCCAGGTTCGGTCCTCGAGAGCCACATTCCTGACACTCTTAGTTGTCTCCCTGTTCCAACACACCTGAATCCAATGAAAGGCTCATTAAAAGTCTGCTAACGAGTCTTTCATTGGATTCAGGTGTGTTGGAACAGGGAGACAACTAAGAGTGTCAGGAATATGGCTCTCGAGGACCGAACTTGGCCACCCCTGGTTTAAAGGTTAAAAGTTAGATGCGGGATGATTTCTGACTGCTCTGCAGTTTTGTCTTCATCTTCTGAGAACAAATGCAAACATCCTCCGTTCACTGTTTTTTCCACTCCTCATCTGAGATGCTTCAGCCAGTTTCCACCCAAACCTGTGGTGGGCATTTAGGTTGACACCAGAATTGTTCTTACAACCCCAATTCCAATGAAGTTGGGATGTTGTGAAAAATGTAAATACAAACAGAATACAATGATTCGCAAATCCTCTTCAACCTATATTCAATTGAGTACACCACAAAGACAAGATATTTAATGTTCAAACTGATAAACTTTATTGTCTTTGTGCAAATATTTGTTCATTTTGAAATGGATGCCTGCAACACATTTCAAAAAAGCTGGGATAGTGGTATATTTATCACTGTGTTACATCACCTTTCCTTCTAACTTCTTCTTCTTTGTCTTTCGGCTGTTCCCGTTAGGGGTCGCCACAGCAGATCAATCGTTTCCATCTCACCCTGTCCTCTGTATCTTCCTCTGTCACACCAACCACCTGCATGTCCTCTCTCAGCACATCCATGAACTTCCTCTTTGGTCTCCCTCTTCTCCTCCTGCCTGGTGGCTCCATCCTCAGCATCCTTCTCCCTATATACCCTGGGTCCCTCCTCTGCACATGTCCAAACCATCTCAATCTCACCTCTCTGAATTTGTCTCCAAACCGTCCCACCTGAGCTGTCCCTCTGATATGTTCATTCCTAATCTTGTCCATTCTTGTCACTCCCAAAGAGAATCTCAACATCTTCAGCTCTGCCACCTCCAGCTCTGCCTCCTGTCTTTTTGTTAGTGCCACTGTCTCTAAACCATACAACATAGCTGGTCTCACTACTGTTTTGTAAACTTTCCCCTTCACTCTTGCTGATATTCTTCGGTCACAAATCACTCCTGCCACCTTTCTCCACCCACTCCACCCTGCCTGCACTCTCTTCTTCACCTCTCTACCACACTCTCCATTACTTTGAATAGTTGACCCCAAATATTTAAACTCATCTACGTTCACTACTCCTTGTAACTGCACTGTTCCACTGGGCTCCCTCTCGTTCACACACATGTACTCACTCTTGCTTCTACTGACTTTCATTCCCCTTCTCTCCAAAGCATATCTCCACTTCTCCAGACTAGACTCTACTTGCGCTCTACTCTCACTACAGATCACAATGTCATCTGCAAACATCATAGTCCATGGGGACTCCTGTCTGATCTCATCTGTCAACCTGTCCATCACCACTGCAAACAAGAAAGGACTCAGAGCTGATCCTTGGTGTAATCCCACCTCCACCTTGAATGAGTCTGTCATTCCGACTGCGCATCTCACCGCTGTCACAGTATTCTTGTACATGTCCTGCACTACCCTAACATACTTCTCTGCCACTCCAGACTTCCTCATACAATGCCACAACTCTTCTCTTGGCACCCTATCATAAGCTTTTTCTAAGTCCACAAACACACAATGTAACTCTTTCTGTCCTTCTCTGTACTTTTCCAACAGCATTCTCAGAGCAAACATTGCATCTGTAGTGCTCTTTCTTGGCATGAAACCATATTGCTGCTCACAGATCTTCACCTGTTTTCTAAGCCTAGCTTCTACTACTCTTTCCCATAACTTCATGCTGTGGCTGATCAGCTTTATGCCTCTGTAGTTACTGCAGCTCTGCACATCACCCTTGTTCTTGAAAATAGGAACCAGCACACTTCGTCTCCACTCCTCAGGCATCCTCTCACTTTCCAAGATTTTATTAAACAATCTGGTTAGAAACTCTACTGCCATCTCTCCTAGACATTTCCATGCCTCCATTGGAATGTCATCTGGACCAACTGCCTTTCCACTCTTCATCCTCTTCATAGCAGCCCTCACTTCTTCCTTGCTAATCTCTTTTACTTCCTGATTTACTCTCGCCACATCATCCAGCCTTTTCTCTCGCTCATTTTCTTTATTCATCAACTCTTCAAAATATTCCCTCCACCTTCTCAGCACACACTCCTCACTTGTCAGCACATTACCATGTGCATCTTTTACCACCCTAACCTGCTGCACATCCTTTCCAGCTCTGTCCCTTTGTCTGGCCAATCGGTACAAGTCCTTTTCTCCTTCCTTACTATTCAACTTCTTGTACAGCTCGCAATATGCCTTTTCCTTTGCTTTTGCCACTTCTTTTCTCGCCTTACGCCGCATCTCTTTGTACTCCTGTCTACTTTCTTCATCTCTCCGACTATCCCAAAACTTTTTCGCCAACCTCTTTCTCCTTATGCTTTCCTGGACCTCTTCATTCCACCACCAAGTCTCCTTGTCTTCCTTCCACTGTCCAGATGTCATACCCAGTACTGCCGTAGCTGTCTCTCTCACCACATCTGCAGTACTTTTCCCGTTGTCCAAAATTGCTTCCCCTCCAACTAGTGCTTCTCTCACCTGCTCGCTAAATTTCACACAACAGTCTTCCTCCTTCAGCTTCCACCATCTGATCCTTTGTTGAGCTCTCACTCTCTTCTTCTTCTTTACCTCTAAAGTCATCCTACAAACAACCATCCTATGCTGTCTAGCGACACTCTCTCCTGCTACCACCTTACAGTCTGTGATTTCTTTTAAAGAATGTAGTCCACCTGTGTGCACCTTCCTCCACTCTTATATGTTACCCTGTGCTCCTCCCTTTTCTTAAAGTAGGTATTCACCACAGCCATTTCCATCCTTTTTGCAAAATCAACTACCATCTGTCCTTCCCCATTCCTACCCATTACTTCCTCATCACCTCTGTTCCCTTCACCAACATGCCCATTGAAGTCTGCTCCTATCACCACTCTTTCATGCTTGGGCACACTCTCCACCACCTCATCTAATACACTCCAGAAATCTTCTTTCTCCTTCATCTCACAACCTACCTGTGGGGCATATGCACTGATGATATTCATCATCACCCCTTCAATTTCCAACTTCACACTCATCACCCTGTCAGACACTCGCTTAACCTCCAACACACTTTTAACATACTCTTCCTTTAAAATGACCCCAACACCATTTCTCTTCCTGTCCTCACCATGGTACAACAACTTGTACCCACCGCCGATGCTCCTGCTCTTACTTCCCTTCCACTTGGTCTCTTGCACACACAATATGTCTACCTTTCTCCTCTCCATCATATCAGCCAGCTCTCTTCCTTTACCAGTCATACTACCAACATTCGAAGTCCCCACTCTCATTTCCACCCTTCTAGTTTTCTGTTCATGGCAACGTTTTCCTCCTCTTCTTCGTCGTCTTCGCCCAGCAGTAGCCCAATTTCCACCGGCACCCTGTTGGGCAATAGCACCGGTGGCGGACGTTGTTAACCCGGGCCGCGACCGATCCGGTATGGGAATTCGATTCTGAGTCTGCATAGTTGGGTTGGCTTGTTTTACACCTGATGCCCTTCCTGACGCTACCCTCCTCATTTATCCGGGCTTGGGAGCGGCACAATGTACTGGCTGCACACCCCATGTGGCTGAGTTTCACCTTTCACCTTTCCTTCTAACAACACTCAATAAGTGTTTGGGAACTGAGGACACTAATTGTTGAAGCTTTGTAGGTGGAATTCTTTCCCATTCTTGTTGGATGTACAACTTCAGTTGTTCAACAGTCCAGGGTCTCCATTGTCATATTTTGCGCTTCATAATGCGCCACACATTTTCAATGGGCGACAGGTCTGGAATGCAGGCAGGCCAGTCTAGTACTTGCACTCTTTTACTATGAAGCCATGCTGTTGTAACACGTGCAGAATGTGGCTTGGCATTGTTTTGGTGAAATAAGCAGGGACATCCCTGGTAAAGACGTTGCTTGGATGGCAGCATGTGTTGCTCCAAAACCTGGATCTACCTTTCAGCACTGATGGTGCAATCACAGATGTGTAAGTTGCCCATGCCATAGGCACTAACACACCCCCATACCATCACAGATGCTGGCTTTTGAACTTTGCGCTGGTAACAATCTGGATGGTCTTTTTGCTCTTTTGTCCAGAGGACACAACGTCCATGATTTCCAAAAACAATTTGAAATGTGGACTCATCAGACCACAGCACACTTTTCAACTTTGCGTCTGTCCATTTCAAATGAGCTCGGGCCCAGAGAAGGCAGCGGCATTTCTGGATGTTGTTGTATGGCTTTTGCTTTGCATGGTAGAGTTTTAAACTGCACTTGTAGATGTAGCGAAGAACTGTGTTAACTGACAATGGTTTTCTGAAGTGTTCCTGAGCCCACGCGGTAAGATCCTTTACACAATGATGTCGGTTTTTAATGCAGTGCTGCCTGAGGGATTGAAGGTCATATGTTGGTTTTTGGCCTTGCCGCTTATGTGTAGAAAGTTTCCAGATTCTCTGAATCTTCTGATTATATTATGGACTGTAGATGATGGGATCCCTAAATTGCTTGCAATTGAATGTTGAGAAACATTGTTCTTAAACTGTTGGACTATTTTTTCACGCAGTTATTCACAAAGTGGTGATCCTCACCCCATCTTTGTTTGTGAATGGCTGAGCCTTTTGGGGATGCTCCTTTTATACCAATCATGACACCCACCTGTTTCCAATTAGGTGTTCTTTGAGCATTCATCAACTTTCCCAGTCTTTTGTTGCCACTGTCCCAACTTTTTTGAAATGTGTTGCAGGCATCCTTTTCAAAATGACAAAGTCTATCAGTTTGAACATTAAATATCTTGTCTTTGTGGTGTATTCAATTGAATATAGGTTGAAGAGGATTTGCAAATCATTGTATTCTGTTTTTATATACATTTTACACAACGTCCCAACTTCATTGGAATTGGGGTTGTAAAATGTTTGTTTTGGCAAATGTTAAGATCACTGGAGGCCAAAGGGCAAATTTTTGATTTATTTGTCTCAGCGATCTCCTTCTCCTTCTGAGGTCCTTTGGACAATTTTCACCAGACTTGACATGTAGCTTGTTTTGACTATGGCCAAGGCACATATATGGAAGTGGGTTCTAGAATCAGGTGAGGCAAAAAAAAAAAAAAAAAAAAAAAAATCAAAGGTTAATGCCTGGGGTCAAGGTCACTGGAGTGAATGGACAAAATTGGAGTTATTTTTTACCCTGATTTTCAACAAACTTGGCCCATTCTGTTTGCGGAAGTACATTATCTGTATTGTAGCGGCTTCACATCCAAGTTCAGTCATTCAGTCAGTGATGAGTCATTTAGAATGTCCAAACATTCTTATTCAAACAAAAACAATTAAAAATTGATATCATAAAAGTAGTCACTATTCTATTATAAACCCCATTTTCAAATAAACCCCATTTGCCTCAGAAATTTTACTATGTACTAGTACTATTTTACTATGAAATTTTACACAGTGATATTTGAGAGGTGAAATGAAGTTTATAGGATTTACAGAAAGTGTGCAATAATTCTTTAAATAAAATTAGGCAGGTGCATAAATTTGGGCACCCCAACAGAAAAAAATACATCAATGTTAAGTCAATCCTCCTTTTGCAGAAATAACAGCCTCTAAACTCTTCCTATAGCTTCTAGTGACAGTCTGGATTCTGGTTGAAGGTATTTTGGACCATTCTTCTTTACAAAACATCTCCAGTTCTGTCAGGCTTGTTGGTTTCTAAGCATGGACAGCCCTCTTAAAATCACACCACAGATTTTCAATAATATTCAGGTCTGTGGACTGAGATGACTATTCCAGAATGTTGTACTTGTTCTTCTACATGAATGCCTTAGCAGATTTTGAGCAGTGTTTAGGGTTGTTGTCTTGTTGAAAGATCCAGCCCTGGCGCCACTTCAACTTTGTCACTGATTCATGAACATTGTTCTCAGGAGTCTGCTGATATTGACTGGAATCCATGTGATCCTCAGCTTTAACAAGAATCCCAGTACCTGCACTGGCCACACAGCCTCACAGCATGATGGTACCACCTCCAAATTTTACTGTAGGTCGCAAGTGTTTTTTTTTTGTTTTTTTTTTGGAATGCTGTGGGTTTTTTTCCAGCCATGCATGCTGCCCCTTGTTATGTCCAAATAACTCAATTTTATTTTCATCAGTCCACAGCACCTTATTCCAAAATGAAGCTGGCTTGTCCAAATGTCCTTTAACATACCTCAAGCAACTCTGTTTGTGATGTGTATGCAGAAAAGGCTTCCTCTGCATTACAGCATCATACAGCATCTCTTCGTGCAAAGTATGCTGTATAGTTGAATGATGCACAGAGACACTACCTGCAGCAAGATCATGTTGTAGGTCTTTGGAGCAGGTCTGTGGGTTGACTATGACTGTTCTCACCATCCTTTGCTTCAGCTTATCTAAGATTTTTCTTGGCCTGCCACTTCGGGTCTTGTGGTCTTCCATTTCCTCACTATGTTCCTCACAGTGGAAACTGACAGCTGAAATTTCTGAGATAGCTTTTTGCATCCTTCCCCTAAACCATGATGTTTGAACAATCTTTGTTTTCAGGTCATTTAAGAGTTGTTTAGAGGGTCCCATGTTGACACTCATTAGAAGAGATGCAAAGAAGAGAATATGGCCACCTTAAATACCCTTTCTCATGATTGGATTCACCTGTGTGAGGAGGTCAAGGGTTAATGAGCTTATCAAACCAATTTTGTGTTCCAGTAATTAGTGGTAAATGTATTCAAATTTATAAAATGACAACGGTGCCAAAATTTATGCAACTTTTACATACAACTGTATATATAAACACACAAACTTACGGTATCGCCCGAATATATAAGCTGCTGACGGTTTTGTGCTTATAGTCAGACTTGTTTGCTTCACTTCCATGAAGAACTTGCTTTGATGACCCTTGAACAGGTCACGAGGATCACGAAGCTAAAGAAACACAGTAGACCATTAATACAAGTGATCTTGTGAAGAAACAACATGATATTGAAGCAGAAAGATAGTGGTGGACACAGCTTAAAAAAAAAAGTGCATTGGCACCAGAGCTCCATTGAAAAGAACTCAGGATAAAATAAAACAGAGGGCTGCTGTGTCAGCCGTCAATACAATTACAACATTTTTACTTGGTTTGCGCAAATGAGTCAGTGAGGAAATTAGCATTTAACACACGGTCTGAGGTAAACTTTGAACTGTGCACAAGTAAACTTATTTCTGGTTTTGTTTTAAGGTACAAATGTGGTGATTAAAAAAAACACCCACAGCTGATCAAATTGGTTTTGGCAAAGACAGGATGGAGATGATTAATTTAATTAGTTTATTTAATTTATATAGTGCAAAATCACAACAAAGTTGCATCAAGGCGCTTCACACAAGTAAGGTCTAACCTTACCAACCCCCAGAGCAAACACACCGGCGACAGTGGTAAGGAAAAACTCCCTCTGAGGAAGAAACTTCAAGCAGACCAGACTCAAAGAGGTGACCCTCTGCTTGGGCCATGCTGCAGACACAAATTACAAAACAATTCACAAAATGACTATACAGGAAATGTTGCCGGTGCACAGGACAGGAGGGCCTCAGAAAACAGACACCACACCCATCTTTGGATGGAGCTGCACCTCAAACAGAGAGAAAAACAGAATCAGGCATCAGAAAGACAACAAATACAGTATAATTTGTCAGCATTAAGCAAACAAGAAAGAAATATCAATGTATCGCCGGCCACTAGCCATAAGCTTCACTAAATGACCAAGACTTTAGACTTTAGACTAACTTGAGGCCGCTCCGCTTCCGAATAAAATGAATTAAAAGAGTAAAAAGCATAGTAACATACTATGCCAGTATGCTAGCCATACGAAAGGGAAAATAAGTGCGTCTTAAGTCTGGACTTGAAAGTCTCTACAGAATCTGACTGTTTTATTGATGCACGGAGATCATTCCACAGAACAGGGGCACGATAAGAGAAAGCTCTATGACCCGCAGACTTCTTATTCACCCTAGGGACACAAAGTAGTCCTGCACCCTGAGAATGCAAAGCCCGGGCCGGTATGTAGGGTTTAATTAGGTCAGCTAAGTAGGGAGGTGCCCGTCCATGAACTATTTTATAGACTAGTAGGAGAACCTTAAAATCTGATCTCACAGGGACAGGAAGCCAGTGAAGAGATGCCAAAATGGGTGTAATGTGGACAAACTTTCTGCACTGCAAGTTTTCTTGCACACACTTGAATGTGAAGGGATTTTCTGTTTGTGAAAGTGTTGAAGGAGGCAAATGGCTATTGTGTGTGTGTGTGTGTGTGTGCACATTCATGTGTGTTTGAGGGCACTCAAGGATCTTCTGTCTCCTGTGAACAGCAATCCAGTGATTTATTTCTCTGTTCCTTGTGCACAGGCAGGCTAAGAGTGTGTGTGTGTGTGTGTGTGTGTGTGTGTGTGTGTGTGTGTGTGTGTGTGTGTGTGTGTGTGTGTGTGTGTGTGTGTGTGTGTGTGTGTGTGTGTGTGTGTGTGTGTGTCCCTGCAGAGCCAATCTGTCATCCTCTCTCAGCCAAACCTGCAGCTCTTACTCTGTTACCCTTAATGGCTCCTACAGACTGAGATTTCAGCAACCTGATAAGTTAACTGCAAGCCACACTGTGACATGGATTAATTTAAATTTGGTAAGACTCCAAAGTTGATGTACTATATATGTATGTATATATATACGTATGTGCAGCATAACACAGCATAACCGAGAATCTTGGGCAAGACACAAGTCAGCATAGAAGAATGAAACGTTATGATTGTGTCAACTCAAACGAAAAGGAGGAGGAGCAGCCAGTAGTGACTTTACCTGCACTAGGGTGCCACTCAAAAATAAAGCTTCGAATTTTATTGTCCCACCCACAAGATTTGTCCATAATGTGAAAAGAAAAAAGCTGACAAAATTTGGATGTAGTATAATAAAATTTACCGGCTGCAGCCGATCTGCTCTGTGTAAGCCTGATCCTGTCAGATCTCAGAAGCTAAGCAGTGTGGGGCCTGGTTAGTACTTGGATGGGAGACCTCTTTGGAACACCAGCGGCTGTGTGTGTTTCTCCAGGTTACACTGGAGTTGCATCAGGAAGAGCATCCGGCATAAAACTTGTGCCAAATGCCAATGTGGCTCTGGCTGTATCCACTGTGGTGACCCCGAACAAATTGGACAACATAATAATATTTTTATGTTGCTTTGCTTGAGCTGCTGCCTCCACGACCCGACTCCGGATGAAGCGGAAGAAAATGGATGGATGGATGGATAATAATATTTATATATCAAAGTTTTATAATTTTTGGAAAAATTTGGATATGATAAATAACAGTAGTTTTAACATAAATACAAGATTATTGTAGAAATATTGTAGCAAATAACACAATGGAGTTTGTCCAGCTGTACTCAGCAGATGTTGCATTGTTGAACAATGCCACGATGCGTTTCTGTGTAAGTCTGTCGGTGTGCAGACGTGCACTCTCTGCACTCCTCTGACTTTATGAAGATAATACCTCAGAGGACGGACTAACACATGCACACCGTCAGCAGTTCCTCTTAGTGCACAAATACTTCATATTGTTGTCAGTTCATCTACTTTATATTCATTAAGGTCCCTCTCTCTCTCTCTCTCTCTCACACACACACACACACAGGAATAACCTGATGATAAATATGTCGAATAAAATTCTGAGGCTGTTTGATTCTCTGTTTAATCCATTTTTCCTGACATCGGCGTGTGAGTTTCTTTGTTAATGTGAGGTATCAATGTAAAGTGCTTTGAGCTTCTGATATAGATGGAAAAGTGCTATATAAATGCAATCCATGTAACGTTGAGTGGATTGGTGCTTTGTATGTCACGTGACATGGAATATTCGTTTCATTTACTGTGAAAATTTGGTTCCATATGTTTTGTACCATTGCATGCTGTGAGCCCCGCCCACACACATACTAGCGGGGCAGCGTTTAGCTAAACACGACAGAGTTTGTTTTGCTGATGGACGGCAATTTGAATGAGCTAATTCTTCTAAAACACACACACACACACACACACACACACACACACACACACACACACACACACACACACACACACACACACACACACACACACACACACACACACACACACAACAAATCCACTACACCATAAGCCGCCTAGAGGCATGAAGAGCTGTTCGGATGAAAAGCTGGAGAAATTCTGGACGCAATTTTTCGCTGGACTGAGGAAGTACACAAAGTCTTTTTTTTTTGGACGTTTGACAGACTACAACATCAGAATAATTTGTGAACTATCTAATTGTTTTTACAAGTTGACTGAGATCAATTTTGGACTCCTATTTAAAGTTCATGTTGGATTGTTGATGTCAAAGCAGCACTGATGAACACCAAAATGTAAGTCCCTTTTCTGTTGTTTATAAATTAATATAACCAAATGACAAGGATCTGTTTTAGCTGTAATATAAAACAAATAATGAATGTATTTACATTCTTTAAATGATACGAATCTTGAGTGTAAGCTGGAACATTCCAGTTTACACCTCATGAAATATTCGTACCACTGAACTCATAAACATTTGTTATTTGTATACTCGCACATAGTTTGATGACAGAGCATCACAAACTTGTGCAAAAACATCTGTAGCATAGATACCATAGCATGGCCATAGTATAACTTTACCACAACTGTGGCACATCTGGAAAACCTCCCGGTGACGTGTTTACGGTATGATGCTAAATAATGCTGCATTTAGGTGTGTTGTGTCTTTTCAAAGACACAAAGTATCTTCTCATCCTTTGTGAAGCAAACAGCGTCTCATATTTCTGGCATGACGTCATCTGGGAGTGATATCAAAAATGCCCAGATGATCCCAGTCACCAGCATTTGGGAACCATTTCCAGGCTTCTTCTGATTCTTTTTTCACGTGACAGCCTTCATTTGCAGGATCATCATGTGCGCTGGATGAGCTGAACTCAGTCTGAACCATTTGCGCGAAGGAACACTCTGATTTGTGGTCGGATTAATTACAGCCAGCAGTCATTTTTCCGAAAACAAAGTGAACCATAAAACACCTTAAAAACCCTCCACGTTTATAGTAGCTGCAAACCACAGAGACACAAACGAGACGGGATCTTTCCAAATTACACGACAAGCAGAGCTGTGTTAAGACAGCCGGAGGCGCCGGGTTTCAATAAACTCTAAACCCACTACTTCCAAACGTATAAACAATCACTCACCAGCGAATCTACTTTGAGCTTTCAGCTCCAAAAGAAGGTGAAGCTGACTGCAGGGATTTCTTCACTTACTGTCATCCCCTCACAAAAAAAGAGGGTTGATGTTCATTTCCTGTGATGCGTATCACACTGATATTTACATGTGAACCGCAGTCTGACGGGTAAGGAGCTAACACGCAATTATGCTGTCAATAACAACCACAAATAGAAGGTTAAACCATAAATCACCGACTGATGTTACACTCACAACACTGATTATCAGAATAAATGATATGCCCACAATCAAGCTCAACATTCTCCTTTTTGTGCCATGACCAGATTTCTGAAAACTGAGGGCATTTCCAGTATAATTATCATTATTATAATACCCAACATTTTTAATCTATGAAATGAAATGGGCACTTCTCTAGTTTAGTGTATTTTGAACATCAAGCCAACTCAAGTCTGGGAACATGCACTGGTGATGCGCTTCATCACATCTGTGACACCACAGAACCTCCTCGGATCCTGGATGGCAACAACCCAGGCAGGCTGTCAGCCCATCCCCATCCCACACCCAGGTGCTTTTTGGCCTTCTTCAGCCACTAGGCTCCTTAATACTCAGATACTATACTGTATGTGCTGGATCATCCACAGAGAAATGTGCTATCTGTTGAAGCTGATGCTCCCTCACAATGCAAGTGATACTCCTTGTTTCAAACAAAGTCACTGCAGCAGTACCTAAGATTCAGCTGAAGAAACCTGGTACCAAACACATCCAGTTGTTGTCTTAGGTCACTGGTTAGCGTCCAAGTCTCACAGCCATACAGCAAGACAGGTAGGACCAGGACTGTAAAGCAATGCAATTCAACCCGTTCCAGAAAGGGCCGAAAGGGTGCAGGTTTTCTTTGCAACCACCCACTCCACCAGGTGATTTCGGTGTAGTGGGTGGTTGCAAAGAAAACCTGCACCCTCTCTGCCCTTTCTGGAACGAGGTGAATACCCCTGCCCTAAACATTTGGACTTTAGCTCTCCTGCAAATATATTAGCATCACCAAAGAACTTTGTCCAGTGACCTCTTGTATCCATAAGCTCTTCCCAGACCTCTGTGGAGATTCTCAGCCATCCGAGTCATGGTATCCAAGTAGGATGAGTCAGGTCAACTGGACTTGTTTCTTTGTGCAAAGCTTTTCTGGATGAAGAGCAAAACATATTCGAAGAACTAAAGTCCAGGTGACCTGACTCAACATACTTGGATGTTCTTCTCAGGTGTCTCTTGATCTCCAAGGCTGTCAAACTATGGGAATGTCTCCACAAGTTCAACACTTTGGCCACACACAGATGCACTGTTGATGGCCAAGGCCTGGAAGTCAATAAACACCTGGATCTTAGTATTGATCCAGGAAAATCACAAAGCTAGACCTTGCAGTTCCCCACTCAGCTTCTCAAATGCTAGAATCAGGGTCCAAGGAGTTAGGGTCAACAAGCCTTTCATCATCAACAAAAGCACCTACGTTGCTGTTTTCAACAACACAACACAATACCCAGTCCAAGCAGGCTTTGAACAGTGTAGGAGCTAGAGCACATCTCTGATGACTCGTCTTCACTGGGACAAATTTAAGTCTGTGAATCCACTCTATACAGCACTCACAGTATGTGTACAGGCTGGCTATCACATCTAGCAAGGGATCCTACGAAATCTCAAGATCTCTCATAGAGCAGTCTGATCAACCGCACTGAATGTTTTGCAAACATCAATACAGGCAGCAAAGAAGCACTGCCAATATTCACCTTTGTGTTCTATGAACACTTGCAGAGCTAGAATGCAGTCAATGGTTGATTTCTTGGGTGTAAAGCCAAACTGGCCTGGTCACTGAACAGCAATTAGTTGTAACTGAATCCTATTAGAAATTATTCTTTTATTAAATTATTCTAAGTTTCTTTCCTGGCACAGAGAGCAGTGTGATACCCCTGGAACATGTCCTGTATTCCAGTTTGTAGGGATGATGCCCATCTTTCAGGTTGAAACAAAGACTGTTTGCAATTCCAGGAGAATGGCATCTTCACCCCCTGGAGGAAGTCACCCACAACGCTACAGATCTCTGGAGCTTTACCTGTTCTCAGCTGTTTCATGACCTTTGTGAGGTCATGAACATTTCGTGGTTTGCATTTTACTTCAGAATCAGTCACAAGAACACCGAAAATAACAAACATCTCTGTCTTCCACCATAACTACAGTAGGACGAGGTTCAGGTTTGGAGGAACAAAGTACTTTCGTTCCTCTGTAAGCAGGCCAAGGGTCACAAGACCGCAGATGGTGAGTCATCTGATATTTCTCTAACATAAACCTCCTTGTCTCTTCTCAGGGCCATCACAGCTCATTTTCTCAGCTCAATGTACAAACTAGAATTTCCATCAGTTTGTGCACTACTACTCCTCTGGATGGTGTTTAAAGTGTTCTCAGATATGAAACGCCTCCTCCAATGGATACTGGCAAGTCCAATACAGTCCTTACCAACTTTCAAGGTGTAGTTACAGAAGAGCTCCCACAATCCATTTGGCTTCCTAGTTGTGTCCATGCCTGTAAGCCAGAGGTCTCAAACTGGTTCCAGAAAGGGCAAATAGGGTGCAAGCTTTCTGTGCAACCACCCACTGCAGCAGGTGATTTCACTGATTAACATCACTTTGTGCAGGTGGAATCAGTTAATCAGTGATATCACCGGGTGGAGTGGGAGGTTGCACAGAAAGCTTGCACCCTCTTTGCCCTTTCTGGAACCAGTTTGAGACATCTGCTGTAACCCCTTCAGCCAGATTGTGTGCAAATAGCTGAGAAACAATGTTCTTGACAATCAATCTTGAAGTCTGGTCAGATTTAATCTTGGGTACTAAGCAGAACTGAATATTCAGAGAATCCACAAGTCTTTGGACATAATTCACAAACTAGGCACTTCTACAGACCCTATAGTTCTGTGTAAGTCTCCAGCATTTCTCACAAGTACATAGTCAATCTGGCAACCTGCCAGTATTAAATAAAAAAACTATGTCATGTATTTCTCATATTCGTGCTGCGAAGAATTTTGTAATAAAATTTCAGGTATCCCTACAGTGGGTCGTACCATTGTGGAACTGTCTCACTGTTGTCGCTGCAATGACTTATTTGAGTCTATAGTTATTAGATTAGATTAGATAGAACTTTATTGATCCCTTGGGAAGACTCCCTCGGAGAAACTGAGGTTCCAGCAGCATTGTATAGCAGCACACAGGGTTAGAAGCATGGAGTATCAACAGTGAAAGTAAAAAAGAAAAACAGTTTGCAAATGTAAATATAAATACACAATATAAATACCAGACATATTGATCAATACTGGTTTACTGGCTACTACTGTTCCTCTCATTCCTGTGCTCTGTCTTCCTGTTACTCCTCCTCCCCGAGTGAGGAGTTGTACAGTCTGATGGCCTGAGGGACAAAGGATTTGTTCAGTCTGTTGGTCCTGCACTTGGGAAGGAGCAGTCTGTGGCTGAAGAGGCTCCTCTGGTTGCTGATGACAGTGTGCAGAGGGTGACATATTTGGAGATTTGTTTTCTATACCTGTTTAATATAGTTAAGGGTCACAGCGGAGTTGGAGTCTATCCCAGCAGTCATTGGGCTTTTAAGAAGCGGGCACACCAGTGATGAGATGCAGATAACTTTGACAGTCAGCACATTGTGTATTAACACAGTAATTAGTAATTATCTTGTGACTTAGCGGGCTGGTTATTAATGGATGCTAACTGGGACAAAACCGGCACAGTTCAGGGCCGTCAGTATTTAGGTTTTAATGTCAAAAGAAGCAGATGAGCCCATATTAATAATGACACATGGAGACATTCAGCGTTCACATTTAATGAAGCATAAAAAGGCAAAGCACCGGCATCAAGTACACATACATATATCATTATTATCCCAGACGCAAATATCAGTAACAGTACTTTACAGTTGCATACTGTGTCAGTACCACTGGATCACTGGAAGGTAGTTTGTCCACAAGTTCTGAAGCAACTAATCTGACTTTTGGTTGTTACAAACTGGAGTCTAAAGTTTACAAAAACTGACTCAACACCAGAGATATCACAAGGCATTTGGAAATTTCAAGTAGCTGTTTAATAGAAATAAAAGACAACAACTTTGAAGTAGATTCCCATGGCTTCTTAAAGCTCTGCAACAGATATTTATATGAGGAGCACAAACACAATGGACCATAATAAATGAGTTGAAAACATTTCCATCTGCATATATGGACTTCATGCAAGAACATTATCGTAAACCACGCTGAAAATTCTCATATGTTTTTAGAATGATGGGCTTGTACGAATGGTTCACACCACATTCAGCCCACATTCTAATCCAATTACATTTTTTCCGCAAATCTGATTGGTTAATCATGTGAGATTTCAGACCATAAAATATCGCGTGGACGGTGGCAAAATATTAAAACTGTTTTACATTTGATGTGTTACTCCGCCCCGACCGTGTTGCTCTCAGGTGACAACAATGATGCAACCCCAGAGCAACAGAAACTAGTGCAGGGACGGCGATGCCGAAATGTGTGGGTTTGATGGATGTAACTGGATTGATTGATGGATTTGCCGTGGATTTAACTCAATGCAGCTGGTGAGATGGAGAAATCTGTGGGTCTGCTCACAGAAGCTCCAGTTTGGCATGAAGACAATGTTGCGACAGCAAGCTTCGATAAGCCGACCACACCCTTTCACAACGATTCACCGACTGAATTACTTACAGAGAAATAAACCGTGAAAACGATGGAATTGGATTAGAATGGGAACAACCCTGTTGTATTTGATGACTTGCGGATGTTCATGCTGGACGATTTGGCTGGCTGATTTACATCCAGGGAGAATTCACACTTAATTTACACAATTCTTTGGATTTACGAGCATTTTCTGAATCTGGTGTGACCCACTCCTACAAAGCCATCGCACTAAAACTCAATTTGCGACCGTAAAATCCAGCATGAACGTCTGCAAATCATCAGACACAACAGGGTTATTCCCTAATTCACCAAAAATTAAATAATGCCCCGAAAATATCAAATAAGGCTACATTCCCCGTCCATATATGTCAGAGGACACTGGGATTTTTCATAGAGGAAATTTAGTAACCAGAGACTGATGTCCCGCTGCTGTTCATTTCTAAACAGAGATCAGTCGGATTACTCTGAAATGCAGTCAGTTACTGAATACAAAACACATTTGGAATCATTTGGATTATTTGTAATCTCTAATACATTTTTAGCACTTCGTATTAAAAATGTACACAAACATAAATATTTGTTTTAAATATTTTATATTTTTCGTATTAAGTGCTAATAACAGATTAGAATCCAAAATATTCCAAATGTATTGTATAATGTATTGTATATATTGTAAGTAATCTGACCCAACTTTTATTTTTATATAAACAATGTATATGCACAAAACACACACACACACGTGTTCCACCACATTAACAGGAATTTATCAAAGAAGAATGGAGCAACCTCACATATATTTCACACGATGTGTACACACATTTTCGAGAGCAAGTTGAGCCTGATATCGTGACGTGGAAATTAAAAATAAAGTGGACGGAAATGAACAGAAAACAAAGCAGCCTATGTCACACAGCTTGCAATTGCACACACGTTTATATTAATGGTAATTAATGGAATTAATATGTACAGTTTACTATTAACAAAGTGCATTGTAAATAACTGAGTGTGTGATTAATTTGCATCAGCCCTCTTATTAATATCACTTATTGATTTGTTTCTGACTGACGCTGCCAGAGCCGCATGCTCGCATAGTCCCCTTGGTTTCAAAGTTAAGTGTGTATGAATGTTACAAAGATACCTAAAGTACACTTAATATGATTTTGATCAAATTTCACAGTTATATTGGACTGACAGTTAGGAATAATTGATTTGATATTGGTTAGGAATGGTTAATGATCAGGTCAGAAGTCAAGGTTCAATTTCCAGTATCCACACTAACATATAGGAAAACAGGTACTTTTATGAAAATTAATTCAGATACTTTATTTTACACTGTGAGCTATGTGATGTGATAACATGGGACCAGCAGTAGATGCAGAGAAGTTTATATGCAAATGTTTACTTGAAGTGTGGGAGTGGGAAGCCAGCCCATGCACATGCGTACAACTTCACAAAGTTTGAGATTCATAAATGAAAACCACTCATATGCACAGCTTTGGAACTCTGAGTCTGGTGGAAGAACGTGTCTGCACATTTCTGTCTTTGTGCACCAACAGTACTGCCGTATTTTCTGGAGTCTAAGTCACACCTGTCAAATACTGCATTGTGAAGAGGAAAATATCTATATAAATTGCGCAGGAGTGTGAGACTGTAGGTGGACCTCCCTTTGTAATGCAGCGTTTCCCTGGGTGCAGGTTAACCAACAGACAGGAACTCACTGTAACACGTGCACACCACAGACTGTGCTGTTGCTTAACATAAGGACTTTTAAATTGCAAAAATAAGCAAGATGAACAAATAAATGTGCATTGTGCCACACATGGGATGTTATCCGATGCAGCTTGGACAACAGAAAACATCAAATGGACAGGGACTGCTGGCACACAGCAACATGGAGAATAAAGAGTGGATTTATGTAGAAAGCCCTGGAAACACCACAGCTTGTTGCATGTAACATAAGGACTGTTAAATTCCAAAAATAAACAAGTTGGACAAATAAGCATCCATTGAACAACATATTGGATGCTATTTGATGCTCTTTGTACATGTATTGCTGGCCCACAGAGACACTAAACGTGAGTCCATTTGATTTTTTTTTTTTTAGTGAGCTCTTTATTTTTGGATTTATTCTTTTATTATTGGAGCTTATTTTGTTTAGCGCTTTGATTCCTGGGAATAATAATAATAATAATAATAATAATAATAATAATGGCGTATAAGTCACAGGACCTCCCAAACTAGTAAAAACAAGCTGTGATTTTATTCTGGAAAATCCGGTTGAAGTAATTCTACACAGAGCTTCATAAATGTTGCTGGGTGCTTTTTCGACATTAGTATTACGAAGTTTTGAAAGCACTGCAGATTTTAATCCTCACTACAGCTTTCTTAATGATATATTCACTAAAATGTTGTAATCAGAATATAGTGCCTGTGTCATCGTGCTGGATGATTCAGCTCAGCTTTTAGATAGTTTCTGTAAGTAGATTGCAAGAGCAGGGACACAAGTGTAAGTTTATTTTTTGCCTGTCAGCCCATCTTATTTTAAATAAAAGTTAACTTCTCAAATGAATAAACAGTCAAGCAGCTTTTGCTGCCATCTAGTGGGCGGAGTGGGTATTTCAAAGCTTCTGATACACTTCCTACTTGAAACCCAAATTCAGTAAAGATGGTATTTATAAATATCAGAAATGCATGATTTTTTTGGCATGCAGATCTTTCAACTCCCAGTATTAATGTACAAAAAATTCAATTTTTAGAGTTTTACAGTTCTTGAGTTTTAGCACGCAGAAACATGTACTGCTGTACGTACAGCCCAAAGGACAGCACTTTGTCTTGACAAGCACAACATTCAGTTGTGAATAATGCAAGTTTTTAATGAGCCTCAGGCAGTTAATAATATTTGGAATAGACATCCTTTCGACTGAACTGGAGATTCAGTGAAGACATGGAGGCCAAGCTTTGAAACAAGGGATCTGCAACGGTTGTACATCTGCTACATTCCAGCTATCACAGCTCCTCAACTGACAACTTTTAAAAGCAGTGTAGCAGCTATGAAATTTGAGATAGTTTAGTTCTATCAAGATAATAAAAGCCACGTGGCCTCTGTGTACGTGTATGTGTGAGTGCGCATAGCTTTGATCACAGAAAAACTGAGAGTGAACATTTGCCGTTTGGTGTGTTTATGTATTTTGGGTCAAGGTTGAACACTGCCAAAACGGAACATTGATAGGACTGATATTTTTGGAGAAACTATGGATATTTGTTAACAACACTGAACAATAGACATTGATAATTACATTCTGGACTCAAACGCCATTCCAGCAGGGGGCGGTAAATCATCTAAAGTTTAAACACAAAGTAGCCTCTGTGTATGTGTACCTTAGAATAAGGAGAAACGGGGGAGACTTGACATTTGCTATTTGGTATGTTTATGTATTTTGGGTCAAGAATGAATGCCATCAAAAGGGATAGTTGATAAGATGAATATTTTTGCAGAAATTATGGCTATTATGTAACAACAATGAACAATGGACATTGATAATTACATTCTGGACTCACATGCCATTCCAAATCATTACAGAAACTTTTCTTAATTTATTATCACCCTTGAAAAATGTTGGCTACCTATTTTATAAACACTACCCAATCTAGAGCCCGTGGATCCCCACGAGCAACGCGCTAGTTTCATTTAATAACTTTCCTGACAACAATCTGTCCTGAGTACCCCATGCCCCTTTTGTCAGCGAAATTGCATTTGAATTTGTTCAGTACTTTGTGATATTTTGCCCACAGACAGATGGGGTGCTCACACAGTCTGTATCTGCACTTCAGAGCTGCAGTGTTTCCCAGCGAAAATAAATGAGTACGTACGTAAATGTGCCTCCAACGTGCCTGTTGGAGCCAACACACACAAAACAAACTGGACCCACTTGACAACAGCTGTTCCGCACAGCCTGTAAAAACGTTTCAGGCATGTTGACCTTGGATTTAACCTTCAAAGGCTCACAGTGTCACTATTACTGCGACAACAGCAGTGGATTTTAAAGAGACAACCCAGATCTGGTGTTTAAGTCTTACCTAATCTGTACCTCAGGTCCAGTCTACCTCATCTCTCCCCATCATCCAAAACATAATGAGAAAATATATTAGGACATAAATAACTTTCATCAAAAAATTTTAACACTAAGAGAATCAGATTTTAAGCATGCCATACTGGGGCGCTACACCAAACCAAACTGCAGCATTATATGATAATAAATAGAAAACAACTCCACGTTAAAAGCAACAGAACAACAGGCACCGTCTGTTTGTCTCAAAGTGCAGCAAATAAAAGAGATCCCTGCAGCACGAGTTGACCCTAAACCCAAAGCAGGAATCTCTGAGGAACAATCTTTACTACCTTCTAAAGAACCCTCAGCAACCACCTGGGAAAACTTTCCAAAAACCTTCAGAAAAATCGTATGTAAGCCCCACCTTCACCAGAGGTCAGGGAACAAACTCTTCTCAGTTCGTACAACAATCAGGTTTAGTCCTCTGGTCTAGGCACTTAGGCAGGAAGTGAGGGAGACAAAGGACAATTTGAGTGGCCGAACCACAACTCCAAACCAAACTTTTACTTTTCTACATTCCGTGCTGCACGTGCTCTGAACCTATACAGTACTGGGTCGCTTACAGAAACAGAACCATGTATTGAATCCATGTGGAACTCGCCCTTGATTTCAAACTACAGTATGGTGTATCCATTTGGCATCATGTCATCAGTGTTGTGGGCTGTGATGATCAACAACAACGTCACACACCTGTTGTGTGGTCAGTGGCCTCAGAATGGTGCTTTCACAGCATAAACCAAACACATCCTCAGCTTTCGAAGTTCAGAATCAAACTGACAAGGTTCTGTAAGAGGTCCAACAACTTTAAAAGTCCACGCCATTCAAGTGGGTTCGCTTTTTACAACATAACCACCTTAGTTGCTAGTTTACAAACAAAAAATTATCACTATAATGATTATGATCAAGTTTTTTGTGAATCTGTTGTTTCAGAATTTGTTTCTTTTCACTATTCTGTAAATTGAATACAATCAAAGACATCATCTTACACTCTGGGAAACTGTCACAGCCATTATTTGCTCCTTTCTAATATTTTACAGACTAAATGATGAACAGAAATATTGAAAAATGAACAGTAGAAATAATTGCTAATCACAGATCTACTGAAATTAAACTCTTTCTGATGCCTCCATGATTCTGTTTGGAAAATGGAGATTTTTTGGGACCTGACCACACTTGATTTTCAGACCTACACAATGGGCTCACGAGTTAGACCCCGTTACACAGGGACAGAGTCCATTCTGTGTCCCTTGTGTGAGCAGGAAATTACGGAGAACGCGACAGGATGGCGTAGAAATGCACAGCGCACACCAGGACCTTACAAGGCATGCTCAATAGTTGTGCACTACACACCATAGTCTCCATGAAGTATGGAGCTGCACCTGACAAATGCAGAAGAGTCTCCAAGACTGGAGGATGTTCAAATAGTGCACAGACCACATCATCACTGAATAATTGAGGCTGTGTGCTGCAATTTTAATGAATAAAGTTCATATTATAAAGCACAAAATAAGTTCCTTGTCAGCTGATGTCCGCGTAGTTCTTCAAAAAGTTTTGTGTGTGTTCAAAACTGAGCGGAGATCAGTCGGATAGCTGTGTCTTCTACTTTTCCTATGGTTGATGGTTCATTCTGAGCTCCTGAAGGTTTCAGTGTCAATTCGGCACAAGCAGACACGCAGCTCGACTGTTACCGAAAGCACACATTAGGTCAGACGCGTTGGATTTGCTGCTGCTGAAGTAATCTGCACCACGATTATTGTTATGATGACAACCTGTAGCACTAACAAACTAAAAACCTGTCACCATGGAAGACAAAACCAGCTAAATATTAAATGAATCCTTTCTCTATATTTCTGTACAGTGTACTTTCAGTTTGGATTCATCTTGTGTGTGTGTGTTTTTTTAACTACGATGCGCCTGACAGCACCTGCATGAAAACACCTCGTGTGGAACATTTTAATATGTAATTACTGAGGGTACATTAAGTTCATTCTGGACTCACCACAGCTTTTTTCCATTATTTTTTATAATCCAGAGGTTTTTTTTTTTAATCATTTCAGAGCTCTGTGTGGCATCCGGTTGAAAGAAGACAAAGTATGTTTTCTGAACCGGACAGCAGTCATGTGATGTTTTTTTATTCAGTCCCTGCAATGGTTTTTAAAAAATCTGTTAGTATTTTTTTGTGGTTGTCAGTTGTTTTTCAGCTGTAAAAAGTCCAGTGAAAGTTGTTAATTATTTAGTGATGTCATTTTTCTGTCAATTTAGCTGGTGCTGCCCACTTGAATGACTTTGACAGTCTCGCATGCACACAAGATAAATCCAAACTGAAGAGTATGGAAAATGAATCTTTTAATATTTAGCTAATTTTCTCTGCCCTCTCTCACTCTCGGAGAGCGCACGTACAGTGAGGAAATATGACGTCATGCTTTTAGACCACGGCAAACAGCTCAAATCCAGCATATATGTAAAAAATAAAAGTGGCAGATGTCTGTGGAAATGTGACAATCTGTAGCGCCCCAATCCATGGGAGACAATAGCGCCACACAAGGGACACTGAAGCAATTACACAAGAAGTTGTTTTTGTACCCTTCTATGAAGCAATTACACATGAAGTTGTTTTTGTGCCCTTCTATGTCTCAGCAAAGTTTTCAAATGCACAAGGGACTCACAAATGATGTCTTCCTGTGTAACGGGGCCCTCAGAGGACATAGGTGCTTAGTATGAAAGCCATTAGGTGGAAATTGGTAAAACAAACAAACAAACAAACAAAAATCACCTGGGTTGTGCTGGGTAAAAGATAAGGCCCTTCATGTTTCCTGTTGTGTGGGCTGCTGAAGAGGAGGTACTGCTGGCCCACCACCACCAGAGGGCACCCTGCCTGGAGTGCGGGCTCCAGGCACCAGAGGGCGCTGCCGCCTCACAGGAGCAGCCGGGGTGACAGCTGACACTCATCACCTGTGACAGCTGTCACCACTCATCTGATCTGCATCGGTATATCAGCAAGACGTCATCTCCACCTCTTTGCCGAGATATCGTTCTACCTGAAAGGTAATATCCTCAGCCT
Organism: Thalassophryne amazonica; assembly: GCF_902500255.1. Taxonomy (NCBI): domain Eukaryota; kingdom Metazoa; phylum Chordata; class Actinopteri; order Batrachoidiformes; family Batrachoididae; genus Thalassophryne; species Thalassophryne amazonica. Next base: position 28,948,496 of record NC_047121.1, read on the forward strand.
GACTGCTTGATAGAAAGCCTTTTTGTTGTGATTTTTGTGAGTGATAACAGACTTTTTCTCCAACGAGAGGTGGAGGTAGCTTCCCTGCCGTGCAGATTGCTGGGTGCAGACGCACCCACGTTTAATTGTGTTTTTGTTCCTCGCCAGCAGTACCAGGTCCGACACGCGGAGGCAGTGGCCACCTGGGAGTTCGGGACTTGGCGGCTCCAGTATTCCCGGGGTCTGGTGGCGGAGGAAATCGTGTGGTTCCGGTTCTGCTTTGGACAGGCGTCTCCTATCTTCGAGCCTGCCCACACGACACCTTGTAATTTGACCTTTGATCTATTGTGGAATCTGTTGTGTTTGTTGTGCACGTTCGCAACAGTAAAGTGTTGTTATTTGACCTATTCTATTGTCCGTTCATTTGCGCCCCCTGTTGTGGGTCCGTGTACTTACACTTTCCCAACAGTTTCCTATGGAAAGCAGAGGTGATCATCTTCTATGTGCTTGAACTAAAACAAGAAAAATAATGTAATTCAACCAGGAATAAAATAAGATATGAAGTGATGATTACTCGAATCATTTCCTTAATATGTGTTGAAATGTGTTATTTTCTGAGTCCTTGTTAGTCAGATGGGAAAAACACCACATGTTTTTATAGAGATGAATGAGCGGTTTGGATGAGGAGTTAGTTTTGGGGTAAAGAGGCACTGAGTTGGCGGAAAGAAACAAACCCTCCTCATACAGCACCTATCCTCCCACAACTCTCTCTGTTCTCACTACTAGGTTGGTTTCACAGTTGGGTTACAGGTTCAGGCACACTGGAAGTGCACAGGTACAACACCCCAACAAACACCACTGTGGACATGTTTCACTGGCTGCAGGAGCCCACTCACACAGTGGTCATGAGTTTAAGTGAACCCGTCCTGAACCTGAGGATCTTCTTCTTCAAGTTGTGAGAGGCTTTAATTTTGACATAGGCCTTCCCCTGATGCGGGGTCATCTCCTGCCCCACTGCCCTGCTCCACCCCCTAGCCATCCCACTTGCACCTCCTCCGCTCTCCTCTGAGTCGCTTGTTGTGGTCTTGTCTTCAAACTCCTCACTGGACTCGCTGTCTCCAAAGCAGTTGGTGGTGTAGTTGGACTGCTCATCCTCGCTCGTGTCCATGATGGTGGAGTGAAAGAGGGAGGCGCACTCTGCAGAATACTCAGAGTCACTTCCAGCCAAATAGGAATATGGACTTCGGTAGTGCTCACCACCAGAGGGCAGGAAGTCCACGGCTGCTGCTTGTCCCGGCAGTTCCTTTCTGTGATGATGCTGACTGCGCCTGAATGACTCATCACATGGAACCTCCATTATTGCACTTAGCCTCTGGTAAGCATTTCGTTTGTACTTAGATTTGGTGACAACAACAATGGGGTCACCTCTGTGGTGATGATGGCGATGATGGTGATGGTGGTGATTACCACTGTGGTACTGGTGGTATCGATGGTGATGTTTCCTGGATACTCTTGACCGCACATTGCACAGTGTTGATGTGGCATGTTTATCCAGGATTTTGCATTCCTGCAGGTATTTCATTCTGGAGGAGGACAAGCCAGCTTCACTGTCACTACCAGATACTTTCTTGGAGATGTTAAGTTTAGCAGAATTTTCACACTCTGATAGTTGTGACTTTTTAGAACTGGACCTGTGAGTGGACTTCTCACCTTTTCTCTGTGACGATGCTTCATCATGTTCAGATGCTCGGCTCAACTTTGTTGACATGGTGCTCTTCACCTTGATCATCTGGACGTTCTTGGTGCCACCCTTGCGATGTTTGGTATTCTGCCGCTGACTGGGGATGTACTTAGCTTTAACGTTCTGACTTCTGCTTGCTATTTCTCTTCCTGTTCCTTCATCCGGACTCTGGGACGATGACCCCACACTGAGAAACTCCAAAAGAGATCTATCACCTTTCTGGGTTTTGTCAGTTTGAAGAGGTTTGGGGCTGCTTTGGGGAGTAACAGGATGGGTCTTGACAGTTGGAGACTTACGGGCAAGTTCATGGTCTAGATGGTACGACGACTGGTTTGTGTCTTTAGGAGAGAAGTTAATTTTGGGGCTTCCCAGCTCTCTGGGATCTCTAGGTATCATTGCTGATGGAGAAATGTGACCTTTGTTAGAACCAGATGAGCTTTTTGTTTCCAGCAAATTGCTAGTACCAGTATCAATGTCTTTGTTGTTGAAAGAGCAGCCATTGCTTCGATTGGAACTGTTCTCACGAGAGTCACTCCCATTAACTTTGAAGCTGGTTTCCACTACATCCATACTGCCACTGCAGAAGTTCATTTGCATCTCCCGATCCACAGCTTTACTTTCAACAGACCACTGTCTCTGAGGAGACGTGGTTGCACCACCTTCTACAGATGCTCCTCCAGCCAACCAGCAGGGTTTGAGCTCAGGACCCCTCAAGGTACCTACAGAGTTCGCAGAACTAAGTCCACACACCTGCCTCACACAGAAACTAGCCTGCTTCAGGATGCTTTTTGAAGGGTCTGTACTGATGCTGGTCCTGGGTCTGTTGGCCCTGACAGTCTGAGCCTTCCTTTGCAGCAGGCTGTAGATGTAGTTGTCTAAATGCTTATGGGAAGGACTCTGCAACAAAACAGAGGATGAAGAAGCCAGCCAAGAGGAGCTCTGAGCAACAAAAGGAGCTGAAACAGGAGGAGAAAGAGAGATTTCTGGTTTGACTCCCTCAGCAACCACTTCTTTGCGCTTCAAAAGGCTTTTGTCTCGGCCAAGACTTTCATGACCTCCATGACCACCTTGACCCAACATCTGCAGACTCTGGACAGCCACTGCATGCAGTGGACTTGGGTACCGGTAGACTTCACTACCATTCCGGACCAAAAGGTCAGTGTGGTACTTAGGCTGGGAGTCACAGAGGGATGGGAAATCCTGGGTGGGTGGATGGGGAGCTGAGAGGGAGCAATGGACTGTACCAGTAGACAGATCATCACAAAGTCCTCCAACCAAACCATTGCATTCCAAACAGCTGGCCAGCTCATCTGGAGATAGAAACAGGAGAGAGGGGAATGAGGTCATATAAACCCGTTCAAGGCAGATGAAAATGCATAACAAAAGAAAAATAAGTATAGTCCCTCCCAAACGTATTGAAATGACAAGGCCAGTTCCTTTGTTTGTCCAGATAATGAAGACGTTTTGTTTACGATCAAGAGTGTGACATAGTTTAGAATGTCTGCATTTATTTCCTGTTAGACATGTAAATGTGTTAAAACATATATAGAACAATACACCGTTTACCACCATCAGATCACTCAAACCCAAATGTCTTCCATACACAGTAAAACTAAATGAACTGGTCTTGTCAGGCCAATGCTTTCGGAAGGGACTGCCTTTCATCTAAGGTAGAGAAAAATCCAGCTTACTAATTGTGTCTAAATTAAAAATGTTAACATTTCCTTAATGGGTAATAATTTACTTGCATTACAGTACTCCCTAATATTAACAACTGTTCAAACCAACCAGTTTCCCAGCAACGCAATTATGACTAAATGGTCTATTGAATGTGGAAAGAGCCTTTTTGGTTACACCACAGATAACAATTTAAAAGTCCAAGGATCTTGTGAAGAGTGTGCTTTTAGAAAAGAACGAACCACTAAAACATCACTAAAAGCAAATATATAACAGTTGTGGGAGCTATGACAAAAATCCATATCACAATATATTTTAGACACCTGGTAACATGCCTGTATAACAGTATTTCTTTGCAAACATTCAAACTGCTCATTTTCAGGTTTCTATGTCCCTTTCTATTGTCATGTTCCAAATATATTGCAGTATCACCACATCATACATATACAGTGCTTTAAAAAGGTTTGTGAACCCTAGACTTTTTACACATTTTAAATTTTATAATTTCTTTACATAATTTTTTTAAAATTATGCCCTCCAAATTCATAATGAGAACAGATCTCTACAACAGAGGTCTCAAACTGATTCCAGAAATGGCCAATAGTGTGCAGGCTTTCTTTGCAACCACCCACTTCACCAGGTGATTTCACTGATTAACATCACTTTGAGCAGATGGAAATAAATGGTAAATGGACTGCATTTATATAGCGCTTTTCCATCTGCATCAGACACTCAAAGCGCTTTACAATAATGCCTCACATTCACTCCGATGTGAGGGTGCTGCTATACAAGGTACTCACTACACACCGGGAGCAACTAGGGGATTAAGGACCTTGCCCAAGAGCCCTAAGTGATTTTCCAGTCAGGCTGGGATTTGAACAGAGGATCCTCTGGTCTCAAGCCCAACGCTTAACAACTAGACCATCACCTCCCCTAATGGAGGTGACTGGAATCACCCAGTCACCCAGACAACTCTGAAGGAGTTCCACTGGAGTGACTGAGCATAGTGCACCTTTTGTCTGATGCATCACCAGTTATTCAGCTTCATTGTGGAGTGGAACTGAGAAGTTTCTTAAAAAGGCAACTCTGGGAGCATCCGCTGGCACCTCACTTTGCCGCATCCATAACATCATGAAACCATATTGGGTCCTGGATGGCACCCACCCAGGCAGACATCCAGACATCTCTAAAAGCACCATCTTTTCGCTACAACCAGGTAAAACGTGGGCATCCTCAGGGACGTCTCCAGCCACTGGGGTCAACCACCTGCACAAGCACCTGCCTGCTGGATCACCCAAAGAGAAATGTGCCACATGGCCAAAATGTCAAAGTTGACACTCCCTCACAATGCAAGTGGTCCTCCTCATCTAAGTCTCTCTTAAGACCCAGTCACACGGCACTTAACGAAGGGTGAGGAAGCCCTGATGAAACAAGAAATCTGGACTTTCGTTGACTATCGTTGGCATCGTTTAACCTTCGCGCAGCTTCGTTCCTGCAGCGGGCGCTACGTCAGGATTTTTAAACTGTTGAAAAATTTGAACAAAGGGCAACGAAAACCTTAATTCGTCTGTGTCTCGTTTTGCTGTCGTTCTTGACGTTTTTTAATCATTTTAGTTTTTGTAACGTTATTGTTTAATTTGACTTCGTTGGAGCAGCTGAATGTTTTCACACAGTGCAGAAGCCGGTTTGTGAGCGCTGACGCTGCTGCTGCTTCATGTACCGTTGGAAATTACAGGACAAACTCAGCCTGCTTGCTTGGATTTTTTTTCATCTGTGTGTGTGTGTGGGGGGGGGGGGGCAGCTTCAATGGGCTCAGGCACCTTAAATAGGCCAGAATTAATCTTTTGTGTGGATATAATTAATTATTTTGCCACAAGCAACTGTTGAATTTGAAACAATAAAAAGTTGTGTAATTTCCGACGGTACTTGAATGCAGCAGCAGCTGCATGCGCTTATTATTTTGTATTAAATATAACAATATGAGTGTAGGAATGATAATCCAGTCCTGTACATGTGGCAACGGGTAGATGAACCAAAATGATGATATAAAGAGCTGTTCTGGAAGACAGAATTCACACTGTGGATCAGCGATCAGCTGGTGGAAATAACCGCACATGTGAGTCAATGCGCGCGTTCACACTCACTGATTAATTTACTGCTCTGATATATTCAATCATCTTTACACTTATATTTATATTTATTCTATCTTTTGACAGTTTTCTGTTATAAATCAATATATATGGCTTAGAACATGATACAGTGATACAGCAGTGTCCACAGCACACTTTTTTTTTTTTTAATTGAAGCAAGACGGAGCGCGCAGCGTGTCGACAGACAGTGAGGATTCTGATGATGATGGAGATGTTCCCTCTTTTGTTCTGGAAGAGGAGCAGGTGGTCCACCAACGTGCACACAGATCTCCACAGATTCTGTTTGCAGTTTCTCCAGGACTCAGGCTCAATGAGCTCCGTCCCAGCGCCGAGTCCTGGAACTCAGAGATGCAGACACACATTGCTCCAGCTGTGGCTCCAGGTGCGTTTCGTTAAAGCGTCGAGATCGTGAGCTTCGGTTTTGTTAAGTTCCTCTTTCGTCCCTTTTGCGCTCTTGCTTCGCAGACTTCGGTGACAAAGCTCTTTCGTCCACCTTTTCTCAACGAATTGTGACGTTTTTTACTTTTCCCCTTCGTTCAGGAATCGTTGTGTGCTGTGTGACTGGACCATTAGTAACCTCTCGTTTGATAGAAAGTCATTCCAGTGGTAATCATGGGTCCTCCAAAGAGACCTAGTACCAAAGTCATCCACTCATCACTTCATGTCATTGACTAGCATTCAATTCTCACAACCATACAGCATGACAGGAAAAGCCATGACCTGAAAGACTTGGACCTTCATTCTCCTCCAAAGATATCGGCATCACCAAACACCTCTGTCCAGAACCCTCATGACTGCATAAGATCTTCCCAGGCATCTCTCAATCTAAAAGGCCGAGGACCCAGGGACATGTACATGTCACTGTTGACATAAGTAAATGTCTCAATATGTTCAACACTTTCACCATGTAAACTTCTGATGGCCAAGTCCAGGAAAACCCCTGCTGGAAAATGGTGGATTGTCTCCTCTGTGTCAGGGAAGAGTTATTGTCCCAGGTGGAGGAGTTTAAGTATCAAGGGGTCTTGTTCATGAGTGGAGGTAAGTTTGAGTGTGAGATCGACAGACAGATTGGGGCGGGTCTGATGTTCTACAGACACTGTATTGGACTGTTGTGATGAAGAAGAAGCTAAGCCAGAAGGCAAGGCTCTCATTTTACCAGTCAATTTATGCTCCTATTCTCACCTATAGTCATGAACTTTGGGTAATGACTGAAAGAATAAAATCGTGGATGCAAACGGCAGAAATTTGATTCCTCCGTTGCATATCTGGGCTTACACTCCTGGACAGGGTGAAAAGCTTGACTATTCAGGAGGGACTCTGAGCAGAGCCGCTGCTTCTTCACATTGAAAGTAACCAGTGGAAGTGGTTCAGGCACCTGGTGAGGATGCCCCCTGGTCGTCTCCCTAGGGAGGTCTTCCAGGCACGTTCAATCCAGAGCAGGCCCCAAGGAAGACCCACGACATGCTGGAGAGATTATATTTCTCAGCTGCATTTGGGAACATCTTGGGACCCCCAGGAAGAATTACAGGACTTGGCTGAAGACAGGGAAGTGTGGGATGCTGTTTGCTCTGCTACCACCGTGACCCAACCTGGATAAGCAGCTCAAAATTAATCTAATGAATGAATGGCCGAGTCCAGGAAGTCATTAACCCTCTGGGGTCCGAGGGCATTTTTTGGACAGTTCACTCGCCTGGCATAAGTGTTTTATTATTGCTGCTCTCCCTGCATCCCACAATCAAGTTTTATGTCTCTGTGCTTTCATAATATATATGCTTTTGTTGTGTTTTATAAGTGTAATAAAGGTTTACAATCAGAAATAAGAAAGGAAAAAGTAAAGCGGACAATAATTTTCCACACACATTTATTCAAAACACACAGCAAACTATAATAAACAACTGTTTTAACACTTTATAAAGGTAATTTGAGGTCTTGTGTGAAAGACTGTACAACAAAAAGGTTCAAACAATAAACACAAATGCACATTTTGAACAATATATACAAAATGGTCTATGTGTTTTTGTTTGTCTTCATCTCAAAGCAATTTCTGTCCACTATTACACAAAGGTTACATCACAAACTTCTACTTCTACTGTGTTTTGGAGTGTTCTGTGCTGCTCCTAAAGCAGCTTTCATTCACACTTTGGCCCACTTTGGCTCCTTACAGTCTGAGGAGCGGCCCTCCCCCTCGCTCCATTGATATGGTAAACAGTGCTTTACGCCGAGAAAGCAACAGAGTTATCCAGTAACATTCACATGCAAACTAGTGGAGCAATCCTGATAGTTACACACTCTTTGTTTGAGCACGTGAGATTGTCATCAGAGGCTCTCCATCTGCTCTGTCTGCTTTCACTGATCGCTGTGCATCATGGTGCAGGGCAAACTGGAGCCCAATAGTATATACTCATTGGAGCACCCAGGGGGCTATTCAAACGGGCCAACTAATAACATATCACTCCTGAAAACAATCTTTGGCTTTTCACGTGAGGTAAATCTGCCCTACGATTGGATTTTGGAAAACCATGTGACGGTGAACCAATTCCGATTGGACACTCATCACGTCATCACACAGCTAACAAGTACAAAGATGGCCAATGGCTGGCTGGAAAGTCCGCGGAGTTAGCTTTTCAGCAAAAAAAAAAAACAACAAAAAAACAGTAAGTTTCTATCTCATATCATTAAAAAGTTATTTATAATTTAGTAAAGCTTGGTCTTAGCCGTCGTATATGACGGTGTCGACCCCAGAGAGTTAAAAGCCTGGATCAGAGTTGTGATCCAGGACAATCAAAAGATGATCTGAAATTAAATATTAGCTAGACTGCCAGATGGAAAATGGGAGAATACAACTTTGGACAGGCATCCTACATAAATCGTTGTGGCAATCCCTCCATGGTAATGAAGATTGTTTTTTGATCAATTCCCGGACGGGATAGAAAATCTACTTCTGGGGTCAATCTAGAGATGCCTGTGCTTGGGATTGTTTAAGGGGGGAATGTTGTTGCACACAGATAAACACATGGTTCTTGACAAATCCTTATCCTGGTCCGATGGCTGAGAAATCCCAGATGATTGCAGTCCACGGACCTGTTGCAATCTTCATTCGCATTCACAGCCATTGGGTTACAAGCTATCATCTCCTCCGCCTGATTCGCTGTTGAGGATTTCTTGTTTCACCAGAGCCCTATTAGCCACGTCGTGTTCAGGGTTCCTGTTGGGACTTCGTGGTTACCGTAGCGGCCATGGAACACACAATGGCCTCATCATATTTCACCTCAACAAGTAATCTCCTACTTGATTCATGACCCAGGTGTCATGATGCATACAAAGAAGGTTTCCCCAGGATGTCATATAAAGGATTTGCAATTGACGTCAGAGTACAGCAATATTCAGACTCAGCGCCAGACACAGGGCATTGCTCTGAGAGGCCACTTTTTTCCTCTTTGCGTAATTGGGGGTTTATTCCCCGGGATATTTAAAAATTTAACTGTTGAATATGCAATTATAACATAGTTTGAGAAGGAAAGAACAATCTTCTCATGTCTGACTCATGTGAACAAAGTGCTAGGCTGTAGAGCAAGCGCAGGCTAAATGCATGTGAGTGCAGTTTAAATGCAACTCTAACATTGGGTTACTGAATAGGATATAAAAACTTTATTCACCTCCATTATAAATGCAAGTATAGGCTAAACATTCTCTACAGAAACCGTTTGTTATTGTTACCAGCAGGATACACAACTCATACCCAACGTGCATTATCGTTACGGTAAAATTCACCGTTTCTTTGACTCTCTTCTAGGAGCGTCTGTGGTCCTTGATTAAAGAAACATTGTATATCCATCTTTAAGTTCAGCATACGGTAGTTTTTTTCTCACTTCTCACTCTCTTTCACAGCCAGGTCCAGTAGTCAACACTCTACACATATCGTTTCAAGATCATTACATGAATCAGTTGAATCATTCACAATTATTTTAGTTAAAAATCAGATAAAGCACAGTCTGTTTAGCAATATTATTATGAATCATCTATGTTTGAAATTTGTACAAATTGTAATCATGGTAGCCTGCGATTTTTATTTATTTATTTATTTGTGGTTGGTGGGTGTCAGTCACCCGTCCAGTCACTCGTTCGTCCAGGGTGGTCCCAAGTGACTCAGAGGGTGGGCAAGGCACCCCAAGGCCCATCCATGACGTTGGGTATGGCGTTATTAAAAGCTTTTAAATTTTCATGGAGAATATTATTAGTGTCACATAAACAGAAAATAGCTCATTTACAATCTGAGGCGTAAATAACAGCTTCTCCGTCCATCCAGACTGCAGTTGACAGCGTACTGACTGGACTGACATTCTGCCAGGCATCTTTTCTCAGTGATAACAAGCTGTGTTCTCATACGCCATTCACGCACGTACAACAGGAGGCCATCTGTCAGAGGTGTTCTCGCTTTGCTGGAAACACGCCTTGTGGTTTAGGTGACGGCTGGTGCCTGACTACAGTGTGCATGCAGCAGAACACAAAGCAAACACAATATCCCCGCTGGCTAATGCTGCTTTGGTACAAGTGCTTGGAGCATTCTAATAACATTTTAAAGTATCTGATAACATGTTTTGTGAACACACATCAGCTATTTGCACTTCTATCAAAAACTGTAAAACTGTGTAAAATGAGCTATTTTAAATGAAGAAGTTCTTTCAAAAATCAAGAAAAAACATTTTTTGCTAATGAATTACAGGATAGAACAATAAATATATTACTTTTCAAAGTTAACCTGCTGATTCAGACTCTGCACTGAAAAACTATAAATGAAAAGGAATTCCGTATGATCCACCTCTAATCGAACGATATGATAATATGCGTATAACTAACCTATAACAAGGTCTTGTACCACGTTTCACGAAATTCCTCCTAAAATGTATTGAATTGAGTATGCAGGCACCCACTCATGACACTGATGGAGTGTAGATTTGTTAATCAAAGGCCATAACTCTGGTAAAATGCCTTCTGATCCCCTCTGCAAATCATTTATGGACATTATAGATATATTAGGATTCCAGCAATGCAATCAGGGTTCAAAACACATTATTAGAAATACCCTCATTGTCACAAATATAGACACTGACATCATCAGTGGTCTCAGATCACTCACTTAAGTTTTTTTTTTTTTTTAAACCTTTATTTAACCAGGTTAGTTTCATTGAGATCGAGACCTCTCTTGCAAAGAAGACCTGGACAATTTTAAAGTTTCCAATTCAACCTGCATGTCTTTAAAAGTTTACAGTTTGAATTTACAGTCTGGTTGCCTTGTTTACTGGAACAAGAACCTTATTTACCATCATGGCGATTGGCGACACATCATCTCTTCAACTACAATTGAAGTTGGAGCCAGATATCTTAGCGTCACTTTCGGAAAATGACCATCCAGTAGACAGTCATGGACAGCTTAAACTCAGCGCTATCACACTCAACATTACCTTTACTAAAGCTACGCTCCCCAAAACACAAGCACCTTGGTTCAATGATTACTTACATGGCCACAAGCATAAGGCTAAAGGACTAGAACAAAAACGACGTAGTTCAAAACTAGAAGTATTTCACTTCGCATGGCGTGATGCTATTCTCAATTATAAGCATGCACTACTGGCTACAAAGCGGAAACCCTACTCTGATTTGATTAACAAAAACAAGCATAATTCAAAGTTCCTGTTTGACAAGGTGGCAACACTTATTCCCAGACAACCACCTTTAAGTCGTTCTCCTTTTACAGGCCAAAATGTTTTATAATATTTTGAGAAGAAAATAGATGACATTAGGTTAAATATATCCCAGCATGCCTTACTTAACCCAGCCACTACACCCTGTTATCGAAGTGGGTGCCATCACTGATATATTACCTAGATTTACTGAATTTGATATTATTTCACTGTGCATGCTGACGAAAATTGTAACATCTGCTAAAAGCACAAACTGCTTGTTCGACCCTATACCAACAAAACTGTTTAAGGACCTGTGGCCCAGTCTTGTGCCGACTGTGCTGGAAATTATTGATCTGTCATTAACCTCTGACTCTGTTCCTAAATGTTTCAAATCTGCAGTGATTAAACCGTTACTAAAGAAATCTAAGCTTGACCCTTGTATATTGAAAAACAATAAGCCGATATCAAATTTATCATTTTGCTCTAAAATTTTGGAAGAAGTGGTTTCACAGCAGCTCGTGGACCACCTTACTGAGAATAATCTCTTTGAGCCACTGCAGTCTGCATTTACAACATATCATTCCACAGAGACGGCTCTCACTAAAGTGGTAAATGACATTCTGCTTGCAGTGGATTCAGGCACCACTATGGTTCTGGTGCCATTAGAACTTACTGCTGTGTTTGATACGGTGGATCACCATATTCTACTTGAAAGGCTGGAGAATCATTTTGGGATTATTGGGAATGTCCTTGCTTGGTTGACATCATACCTAACCAGTCGTTCTCACTGTGTTTTGGACAACAACACTACCTCCAACCTTGGTGACATGAAATATGGGGTTCCACAGGGATATACAGTCTGTTTTAGGCCCCCTGCTTTTCTCCCTTCATATAGTACTACTTAGGCACATATTGCGGTGTTTTGGGATTACCTATCATTGCTATGCTGATGATACTCAGTTGTACATGCCGATAACTGCTGGTAATCTCATACACATAAAACCCCTAGAGGATTGCCTTGCGTCAGTGAAGCGGTTGTTCCAAGTTTCACGAAATTCCTTCTAAAAGTGTGAGAAGACTTGATTTCAGAATGCAGGCACCCACTAATGAAGTCTATCTTTGTTAATCAAGGATCATAACTTTGGTAAAATGGGCCCAAGAGGAACGATATGATAATATGCGTATTACCAACCAACAAGGACTTGTACCAAGTTTCACAAAATTCCTCCTAAAAAACTGTGAGGAGTTGATTTGTTACAAGTATTGGCACAGCTACGACAGTTAAGTCACTTGATTTTGATCATTACCCCAGTTTAAGAGGATGGTGTGAGTTCACTTTCACAGTTGCTTTTTGTGCCCTTCACCAGTTCAGTACTCCGTCTTTTCCCCTGCCCCTCCCAGAACCTTCTTTCGGGAGCATGGGAGCACACTTTGCTGTTGGAAATGGTTGTGCATTTTGAAATGCAACAGAAAAACTGCAGATGTTTTCCTGCTTATCTCTGCTGTGTAATAAGCTATTAGCGCTGACGATATCAAGCCTAAATGTTCATATTAGGTTTGGAAGCATCTGCAGTTACTTCTGTGTGCTTGACTTGGTGTGGCAGTGCCTGCAGCCTCCAAATGCTCTAGAGAAGCCATCAACCTGCTGGCAAAGCAAACTGAATAACAACCCAACACACGTGGTATGTAACGGGTGGCTGCACTTAACCTCATCCATCAAACTGTTTGCACTCTCCAAGAGACAGAAGGCCCATTTTCAAAAACAAAAAGTGAGATATGGCACATGAATCTGTTGCTTTCTCATTCTGAGACTTCAGTAGCCACACCACTCTGTCAGTCTTGTGTTCTGATTAGTGCAGGGCATCAGTTCCTCTGCTACGCTATTTTACAGTGGCTTGCAAAAGTATTCTGTGGCTTGGTATTTCATACATTTTTGTTTATGGCGTTTCAAATACAAAAAGTAAATAAGGCTTCTCAATATAAAAATTTCTAAAATTATCTTCCTTCGACTTAAACCGAAAACAAATCTCTGCAACTTGATATAAATTAATTAAAAATATAAAAGCCAAGATGATGGGTTGCATAAGTACTCAGCCCCTTTGATATAATACCTGTAAATAATCAGTTTTATTGCCAGTTTTCTTCAAACAAGTCAGGAGATGGATACATGAACATTTCCAAGTCACTGAATATGTCTTGAACTTTATTTACATCAGTTATGAAGAAATACAAACAGTATGACACTCTATGGTAAATCTGGTAGACAGTTCTCAAAAACTGAGTGACTGTGCAAGAAGGAGAACAGTGAGGAAAGCCACCAAGACACCCAGACAACCCAGAAAAAGTTTTAGGCTTCTGTGGCTGTGATTGAAGAAATTGTTCACAGTGCAAATTCTGCATTTTGTATCTCCAGTTATACAGATTAAACTGTATTGTTTTTATTATTTTAAAATTTTATTGTAGATTCAGGATGCTCATTTTCCACAAAATATAATCCATTTAATCATGTGATTGTTACGACTAGGGACCACCACAGTGGATCTGGTGAGTATCCATAGGTTGATTTGGCACAAACTTTATTTAAGATGGATGCATTTGCGGGAATAACTCCACATGTACAAGGAGAATGTGGCACGAGTGGTGGCAGTGTGATGCTACTGCACCACTGTGCCACTATAAGACACGTAGTTGTAATTGTATGTATATAATTCACATAAATTAAGGACCCTTAGTGATTTTCCGGTCAGGCTGGGATTTGAACTGAGGATCCTCTGGTCTCATGCCCAACACTTTAACTGCTAGACCATCACCTCAAAATCTGTCCCACTGACATAACATTCAGAGTGTTGGATGAGGTATGGTATTAGCTTCAAGATGCTTTCCTACTAGCCTTAACAAGCTCCCCATGATGACAGGAAAAGGCCATTTCATTTGTCTCTGACATTAGTGCAACAAGATGAAAACAACATTCACACCTCGATTTGCTCCACGTTGTCAAGCTGAACTTGAATTTACAATATATGCATTTGATACCATCATACTTCCCTTCTGAAAAAAAAACTGTGTGACTGTACAAGAGGGAGCTTGGTGAAGGAAGCCACCAAGACACTCATGTCAACTCCGAAGGAGTTATAGGCTTCTGTAGCTGTGCAACAGGCAACTTTTGTCTGTTCTACAGCTTCATGGTGGAGTGGTACATTTACTGAAAAAGAAGATGTAAACTTTCAGCTACAGTTTGACAGAAGGTACAAGAGAGATTCCAGTTTCGATTTGATCCATTGCCTTTGAAGAAAAATCTTTTATGGTCCACTCCACTCTGTAAATCATACCGAACCAATCGTTCTAATTGTGTTTTGGACAACAACACTACCTCTGACCTTGGTGACATGAAATATGGGGTTCCACAATGATCTGTCTTAGCCCCCCTGTGTAATAGGCTATTAGCCTATTACACATACATGACTAGTGGTGCAACAGACAACAGTTAAACTATGCACAGTTTCTTCACAGCCACAGACACCAGTAACACCTTCAGAGAAGTCACAGGGGGTTTTGAGGCTTCCCTCACGAATCACCATCTTGCATATTTGCTCAGTTTTTGAGCACTCCCTAGTCCAAACAGATGTACCACAATAAAATGTTAAAATACTTTTTTAAAATTCTTATTCTTGGTTTTAGTGGTATAGTAGTAATTGCAATAAATAGTAATCGCTACCTGACTGAAACAAAAGTAAGAACATTACATCACATGCACAATCCATCAGAAACAGACAGTGTGTATTTGAAGTGAAGCAGAGTGAAATATGTTTTTAAAACTTGCATCACTGCGACACAGACAGTGCACTCCATGTTACCGCTGTGTCGCCACTGAGCTTATGAAACAGACGGAGGCTCAAATGGGACATCTCTACTGTACTGTTAAGGTTTCTTAATGTCTGCCTCGGTGGCTGCCATCCAGAACAGAAGGCGGTTCTGTGGTGTGGTGAACGTGAGTGGATGTAAATAAAGAGAAAGTGTACACAAAAAGCCCATCTCACTTGTTTCATTTAAGCTCCATAATGGCCTTGTACAGAGGCAAAATTACAAAAATGTCCAAATATCTCTGGACACCAAAGTGTCAAGTCCTTGGTAAGTCCTTGTTTCAAAAGGACAAGCACAAGTGTTTCCCCACTTATCAAATGTCAAAGCCTGAGGACCACTCCATGCATCACCAGAGAGCATCAGCTGTGACTCCGGCCATGAAGTTTGTTTTTCTGAGTAGTATCCCAGGTGCCTCACTAATGAGGACACTAGTGACTGGACTGTGTCAAGAGACGCCCACGTAATATCTGGCTGAGGCAGCTCGCTGGCTACATTTTGGGGAATAAGGAAGGACTGCATGTTTGCTTGGCGGGTTGCCAGGCAGTTTCCAAAGCCAATTCCATGAGGTGGTGGAAGCTCCAACATGAGCTTCTGCAAACACTTCTCAACCTGATAAGATCCTCTGAGCAGCAAACTGAGCCGATGTGAAACGGAGCACCATCACAAAGTGAAATTAAAAAGGCAGACACGATCCAAAAAAAACAAAAATTAACTCTGTTTGTTCAGTGTATTTGTTACTCGTAGCTGCAGCAGAAACTGAAAAATCCCATTGTTGTTTTTAATGTGCAGGGTGAGATGAGTCTGATAAATGTGACAGGATTTCTGAAGAACTCATTTCCTGTTCATTCTGCTCCTCAGACTCCTGCTCAGTGCGAAACCATGCACCCTGCTGCTCCATATTTTCTCTTTAACAGGCTGGAGCTCCCAGATGAGGAATGTGAGGGAGTCCATCACAGCTGCACTGCAGGCAGTAATATTAGAAGTTCTATTATCATTTGTCACGTATGAAGGACACACGTGTGTTTACCTGTGGACAGGAGACATCTGTCAACCTCAGCAGCCGAGCAGAAGCACTCACTAAAAACCGAGTTAGATGAATTAGAGAGAGACCCAGACGTGCCGTCGCTCAGCTCATAGAAACCTGAGAGAGAGAGAGAGAGAGAGAGAGAGAGAGAGAGAGAGAGAGAGAGAGAGAGAGAGATATTAATTCCTCCTGCTTGGTCACAGACGTGAAAACCTTGTGAAGACCTTGTTTTAGATCTTTCCAGTTCAGTTGTCTGTTCAGATTTAGTTTTGCCTACATAAAATGAAACTTGATCCAGAATCCAGATCCGGGTTTGGATCACCTCCAGAATTCAGTGGAGTCTTCCATGACCTAATATGTATCTGGTGAACATTTTCTCAAATTCCGTGCAGTAGTTTTGATGTAATCCTGCTAACAGACAGACAAATAAATAAACACCAAGAATGTTATTACGTCCTTGGCGGACGTAATGAGGTTCCTCATGTCCTGGACATCCGCCTTTGAAGCAACACCCTCAAGTACCTCTTTGGGATCCCAAAGTATTTCCAGGCCAAATGGGACATAAAATCCCACCAGTATTTGGGCTGTCTCCTAGCAGTTGGGGTGTCCAGACGGTTTACAGAGGGGGGTCTCCAGGAGGCATCCAAATGAGATGTCAAAACTATCTCTACAGACAACTTTCAATAAGACTAACTGTTGCACTCTGAGCAGCTTCCAGATGTCACAACTTCTCATCCTTTTCCCAATGAGACTGGCCACCCTGAAAAGTGAGCAAGATTTCTGTTCTTTGGTTTTCTACCCAAAGTTGACGACTATAAGTGGTGGCACATTGAAGACCAGAGTCTAGATTTGAACTGTGTTATGTTAAAATTATACCTCAACCAATATATTAGGTAGCCGATAATATCAACCAACCTCTGCCTTTCATCAATATGGTGGTATCTGCATTATTTTTGCTGACATGAAAATTGTTATTTTACCAAATAAACAGTGGAGGCCGCCATTCTGCTTTGTGTCAGATCCCATCAGACCTCAGGAACTAAGCAGGGTAGTTTCTGAATAGTACTTGGATGGAAGATGTTTTCAGAAAACCGGGGCTGTGTGTGTCTGTGTGTGTGTGTGTATTTCTCCAGATAAAACTGGACTTGCATCAGGAAGGACACTTGGTGTAAAACATGCCAAATCCCAATGTGGATCTGCTACGGTGACCCTGAACAAAAACAGGAGCGGCAGAAAAACAAACAGCTACTGAATATACAATACAGAAAAACATGATGACGACTGGAAATGGTGTCATTACATAGTTTGTCCAGCAGAGGGTGCATGGTTTACATTACTGTCAAGCATGGCTGGGACCCTCATTATCCCTTGGTCACGCTACAAGAGGCAAAAGCAACCAGCTGCTGTTCGTTTTCAATAAGAGTGGACGTTTTACAGAAACAAGTGGTCACTTCGCTGCCATAAATGAAGTTTATTTTCTGTAAAATGCTGAGCAATGCGACACAGCATCTGCCAATCCGAGTGAAGGCAGTGTGGCGGTAGTCTGAAATATGTTGCTTGGTTCTTGATTTTATTTAAAATAATAAATTTCATTTCTAAACTGTATAACATAAAGTCTCAATTGCATTTCTTTGTCATAAGGATTTGATCATAAATGTTTGGAATAATTGTCTTTTTGCTAATGAATATATCTGCAGATATAATTAGAGTAATTTTTTATTTACTCACAAATATCAGCATCATATCGGCCTCCAAAAAAATCCATATCAGTCGGGCTCAAATTAAAATCATTCTCTGCTCCACTCCAACATAAAGCTGTAAAACTGGTGATGCAACATGTGAAAGTTGCACCATCCCCAGTTTGTCCAATCAAATCTACAGAAACCTGGAACTCCTTCAGAGTTGTCATGGGTGTCTTGGTGGCTTCCCTCACCACTCTCTGTCTCATGTGATCCCTCAGTTTTTATGAACTGCCGTCTCCAGACAGATTTACCGTACAGAAAGATGTTTGTATTTCTTAATGATTGATGTAAAGAAATACATTTATACTGACTTGGAGATGTTCATGTGTTCATCCCCTGACTGAGCCAACAGTAGAGTGAAATTAATTTCACGCACACTGAAGCATCATGGGATGTTAAGTACAGCCTGTGAAATAGTGACAAATTCATCAGAAAAGCTAGAGTGAGATCACCAACAGCACAAGGAAGCTTTTCTTCTGTCAGCCACAAATGCTGCAAAATCTGCATTTACATACTTTAGTTTCACAGCCAAACGTGTGAACTGCGAAATGTGTGCTGTGAAATTTTTTTATTCCATATATTAAATGTGAAGTTTTTCCTTGTACCTGAGCTTGGTCGGCTGTCCATCTCCACCTGGTCAGGTGGCACTTTGGCATCCAGTCGCAGGTCGCTGATCTGTCTGTCCAGCTCTTGTAACTGACTGATCAACCCGGCGTCTCGCCTCCTCAGACAGTTCTGATGGACAAATAAACAGTTAGCCAGCATGTTTCATATTTCATAAAGTCTATGTTTTAAAAGAAACTGTGCACAGGGATTATATCTGATAACATACAGACTAAACAATCATTATGTTCTCTTTTGGCTGCTTCTCTTTGTTTGGGGGCACCACACCAGATTACCCATCTCCACGTCACCTGATCCAATAGGAAGCATTTTGGAACTCCAATATGTATACCTAAAATTCAGTTCCCAATCTCATCTCTCTCCTTGGACAAGACACTTCACCTGGATCATCACAGCCCAAACACTATACGGGTACCAGGCTTGGCTGGGGACGTAACCTTTACCCTCATGTAACTGCAGGGAATGTCTAGAAAACATGAGTGTGGTGTATTTAGACTCACATGAAATCTGTGAGACCTCCAACACAGGAGCAAATTTCACTAATTTCTTTTGGCTTGTTTCATTTTGCGCTTATGGTCAACAAATCCACTTTTTGATTTCACACAAACTGACAGCAACTCACGAGAGAGAGAGAGAGAGAGAGAGAGAGAGAACACAGTATTGAGAGAACCACTGTGTGAATGGAGAACAACCATCTTCAGTTCAAAGTAATGAATCTGAGAATTTTGTGATTATTTGATGGCAGTTAATTTTAAACCACAAATAAACAGACACACCCCAAAACAACCTTCATCCTTCACCCATCTTTCTGCACTTGCACCACAGCTGCATTCAATTAGAGATTCCAAATTTAGTCGGGCCAACAGGTGCAACTTGGTGTGTCTGACCAAGCTCCAGAAAAAATAACTTTTTCCAACTTTTATTGAGTGGTGTGCATGCTTGGGAGGAGTGAACACTGAACGTAGCCAGGCAGGAGCTACTTGGGGAAATTAACAAAGCTACGTCGAGTTATATGTGACCCCATGACGGTGTGAAAAGGCTCCAACTCTGCCAGGTGTGAGAGGAGCTTTAATTTATATTAAAATCAACTTGTAGGTAACTGAAATGTGGCACACAGTCATCATAGGACAGTGAGGTTGAATGCTCATCATGCATTCCCAGGCAACAGATTTGATATTTTGTTGATGATGAACTGAGTGCATCCAAAAAAAAAAAAACCCTGATAATTAAATACTATTCAAACAAGGAATATGTAAAAAGGTTGACAATCACACTCGTGCTCACTACAGTAATTTTAACTTTGTCTAAAGGTTTCAAACTAAGTAGAAGTTACAGAGCACGACTTGAGTCGTGAGAACAAAACTGAAGTCCTGAGTCCTGATGAGTTGTTGGCATTCTGCTGCTTATTTCAGCCGATTACTACGGAACACAGGCTAAGCTAAATGTCACCCCTCCCCTCTCCTGAGGGATGGAAGCATGCCGGCTATGGAACGCTGCTCAATGGTCATGTGCTGAATTCCAGTGCCTGAGCTGCACAGCAAACAATCAGTGCCCCCTGTACACCAATATATGTTCAACACCCAATCCAATTCTACATCTGAGCTCATCTGTCCAAAAAAAAATTTAATCCATTTTGTAATAAAGCTGTAACATAGCAAAATGTGGAAAAAGTGTGGTACTCTGAATATGTTCTGGATGCACTCTATATGCCACACACACGCACACCTGTGAAAGACACTGTACGGGTGTGTACAACACAATCTGCCTCTAAACTATCAGAAAAGGAGGATTCTATGCAGTCAAACTGTGATATGAACCATGTCTGATTTCTCTACTGTGTACATAAGACGTGCATCAGTGACGGCGCTGCACCTCGTCATTATTGAGACATTCAGGAATTAGCAGCATGTTCAAACACAAACCGCCGCCCATCCAGCTGTTTGCAGCAACTGTGTCCTGTCAGTCACCCAACTGACAACAAGCCCCAAGTCCCGCCCTTCAACTCCAAGACCCAATCTCTGCAGGAAGTGAGGACAGAAACTTCCTGTGTCTGGCTGTTGAGCTGCACTATTTGTGTAGACGCTATTAACCCTGCTCAGCACCCTGACCTCTGACCTCCCCCGTCAATATCTGGGATCCATCAGCAGTGACACCTGCCGAGAACCAGAGTGTAGCTCATCAAATGTATTAGCACACAACAACAACAATAGAAACACAATGTGAGTTTGTTCAACTCAATGTCAATCTGAAGTCCAAAATCCAAAAATCACCAACAGATTAACGTGTAGAATGCTCCAGGCTAAGATCCTGTCCACATGGAAATGAGACTTTGTCTATGCAATCTTTTTCTTTGTTGTTTTCCAAAAATGTTCCGTAAACACGACACAGTTTCATTAAATATCTACATGAAACTACTGAAAACGTTGCAGTATATATGTCAGGCCAATACGGTGCATCCAAAAGTACTCAGAGCACTTCACTTTTTCCACATTTTGTTATGTTACAGCCTTAGTCCAAAATGGAATAAATTCATTTTTCCATCAAAATTCTACTCACAACACACCATAATGACAACATGAAAAAAGTTTTTTTTTTAACTTTTTGCAAAGTTATTAAAAACTAGAGCACCGTGCTTGTAGAGTGCAAACCTCTACCAACATTAGTTTTCAATTTCACAAAATTTTACCTTGGAAAAAAATTTCAAGGTCAAAGTTGTTGTGTGGGCCGCTGAAGAGGAGGTACTGCTGGCCCACCACCACCAGATGGCGCCCTGCTTGGAGTGCGGGCTCCAAGCACGAGAGGGCGTCGGAGCCGCTGGAAGTGACAGCTGTCACCTATCAACACCAGCTGTCACCCATCACCACCACTACAAAGGCCGGACTGTAACTCCACCTCCTCGCCGAGAAATCTTCTACCATACAGGTAATTCTCTGCTGAACCTTAATTTGAGCATTAGTCTGATCTCTTTTGCAGCCGTTTTCCTGGGACAGATACCCTGTCTGCTGAGTTGGCGTTTGGTGTGGACTGCGACGGCTTCGCCTCCCACCCCACCCAGATAAGTGGTTATCTCGGGAGCTGCACGAGTGTGTGATTCGGAGGTGGAGGTTCTCCCTCCTAACTGTATACAGACTGTGGGATTACTGAGTGTGCGAACTCACACTCATCCAAGAACTGTTTCTGTTCTCTGCCAGCAGTACCGGGTCTGACTGCTGAAGACAGTGGCCACCTGGGGCGCAGGGCTTGGCGGCTCCAGTGTTCTTCAGATCCGTTGGTGGTGGAAGCTGTGTGGGATCCAGCTCTTCTCGCACCGGACGTCTCCTATCTTCGAGCCTGCCACACGTCACCTTGTGTCAGATTGATATTCCGCATATTTGTATTTGTCTGTACTACGTTGTGCACCTTCACAACATTAAATTGTTACTTTTTGGCTATTCCATTGTCCCTTCATTAACGCCCCCTGTTGTGGGTCTGTGTCACGACACCTTCACAACAAAAGTCCTGTTAAAAGTGGATATTCAAAAGCTAAATTAGATATGATCAAATGCCAGGAATATGTATTAAGTTCATGCACTTGAACTGAAGTTTTTGTGGTGTTGTCAGGGTTGTTTTTTTTTTGTTTTTTTTTACTTTTTCATTTCTGAATTATTTTTCAGATAATTTTCACAGAACATTGGTTATCTCTGCTATGCACAATCTGTCATTGCTTGTTGGCACTTGGTTTGTAACTGATAACTGCAAGATAGACAAACAGGCATAAGGGCCCCTTCACACAGTGCGAATTTGGTCGAATTGTGCATGAAGTGCGCATGAAGCAGGAATCGTATATAGTAAGCACGAACATCTAACACTGCTTGCATGGCACTTAGAAAATGTGTGGCCATTCACACTAACACGGCAACAGTCAGCAGATGATCACTGTCCAGCTGGATGTGAAATTTGTCAAAGTGCCCCATGAGTGTGGCTTTGCAAACAGACACAGTGACACGTTGGTGTGTGTGCTGAACTGACAGGGGGTGTAGCCGCTGACAGGAGCGGCTGTGGAGATCTGTGGTTCTGGACTTCACGGTTGGGGAACACATACTGTGTTTGGATGAATATGAACTAACAACTGTCCACTGTGACGCACGTGTCTGCTTGCTGTCATCACGTGGACATACATAACATATATCCCTGTTGCAATGAGCTGTAGTGAGCGTGCGCACGGCGCATATGTCGACAGGCTGCCCCAGGTGAAACGGACCGTCAGATTCATGTAATTTCATGACTGTACGTCCGTGACCATGGGTCATCTACAGAGGAACAGATGGATCATACTTGTATTGCCCACTTGATAAGAGGGATTCACTAAAATGCGGTGTTTTTATATGGCATGTGGTTTTATTATTTTTTAAATACATCCATGTCCTTCTTGGTATCAGGCATTTTCCCTCACCTTTTACAGGACAGCAATGGTAACTCAGTGGTAAAGTTTCTGACTGGCAATCAGAGCTTTTGGAAAGTGCAGGTTCGAATCCCGTGGGTGGCATGTATTTTTTATTTTTTTTATTTTCACAGCAGCTGCACGATGTGGTTACACACTGTGCAGAAGGATGTTGGTATGGATCGACGACGCCAAAGTTAAACGTCTGCTTGGAGTTGCACTGGATTATAAGACATAGCCATCATTTGCTTCTCATTGTCGTAGAAGAGGAGCAGAAGATTTTGCTGTCGTAGCCACAATAAGGTCAGTAACTTCTGTAGAATGAGTCTGTAGCCTGCCATTGCTATTTTTATGTGACTTCTTGTTCCCGGGGTTAGAGATGTGTGGCTATGACATCATCGTTTTGCAAAGGTTGTACATTGGTTGTACACATAAAAATGGAAAGGTGGTGTTTTGTAATTTATCTACTCTAAGACCTGGTTCCATGTGAACGAAACGCTAATACGATACAAAACTTCTGTCGATACGTCAAAACTCATCTCTGCGTGGAAGAACCCTAAAGATGTCACACTAAGGACCAAGTCCAGGATCTGACTTTGTATTAAGACCAAGACCATATTTAGGACTAGACATAACCAGCACAGTCTGCCTTTTCTCTGCACACAGGGTTTGTTTCTGTCAGGATGCAGCTCAGCTGCTCTGTCAGTGAGCCTGAAAGGTGATCTGGAGAATCTTCTGCAGCTCTCAGGAATCTCCATTTGTTGTTGCTCAGATGGTGGAGGAGGAGGAGGAGGAGGATCGTTAATCTGCTCCAGATTTGAGTTTAGAGCTGCAGCTGCACAGAGGGCTGACCTCCAAAAACAACCTACATACTCAGAAACCCATCCTGGAAAATCAGTTCGAAAAACTCATGAGTCAGTTCTTCTAAAAGAAGACACTTTCCCAGACCGGACTGTTTGGAGCAGAAAGCTGTTACGTGTCCAGTTTGTAAAACAGGATTAAACCCTAAAGACTACGAAATGCATAATCCAATCATCAAAACCCCAAAAGAGCTGTTAAATCTGCAGGAATGTGTGTGTGTGTGTGTGTGTGTGTGTGTGTGTGTGTGTGTGTGTGTGTGTGTGTGTGTGTGTGTGTGTGTGTGTGTGTGTGTGTGTGTGTGTGTGTGTGTGTGTGTGTGTGTGTAACAGCTGGTGCTGTTTGTGTGCAGCCACACCAAAGCTCAAGTTTGGGAAGAAATATTTAAGATATTTAAAGGCATGAAAATAAAGTGAGATTCAACACAGAGGAACAGAAATTTTAATCAATTGTTGCCAATAAGGAAATGAACAAATAACAGTTTGTGACACAATACGAGGTAAAGACCAAGGGAAAAAACTGTTCTCAGACTCAGTCTGCCCGTGGCACCACTGGACCCTCCCAATTAGCTCTGACACTTCCATGAACTCTCATTCAGGGGCCGGCGACACAAATGCAGATAACCATCTCTCATCTTTAGCTCTTTACACTCATACAGACTTTTTCCCACCTGTAACCAGTGTTTTCCCAGAGTGGGTCTATGTGGACACAAAATACGGAATGTTTGCTAAAAGGTGCAGTAACACTGACTGCCATTGGTGTCAGTAGCACAAGGCAGTGACACTGTGAAGTCACTCTGAAGGCAAGAAGAAGAACAAACAGCCACAATAAGCCATCTCACAGTTTTGAGTGTGCACGCCTGAGAGAGCCTATAGTACTTCCGGGTCCACGGTCACGGGACCCGAGCACCAGTTTGCCGCAGGCTTAAACAATACAGCATATCTGCTTTCTTCTTCATTACTGTCACAATTACCCATGTTTTTGCTCAGTCTCGTGTGGCTGAACGCCACTTGTCCTTCTAAGAAGTTGACGCCAGTCACACAGGACCGCACAACTAGTTAGCATGCCGGAATCTCCTTCGTTATTGGAATTAACCAGATTAATCACTCCAACTAAGAACGGTGAGAACAAACACTGACAGGAGCCAATGGGAGGAAAAGAGCGATCAATCTGTTCATCCTTTCCGTGTCCGGGCCGGGTGAGTTTCCCGTATTGACTCAAGTTAATCCACAGGCTCCTGGCAGTTCCCTTCTGTCTCCATCCATCTTCCGGGTACACCGGACACTGCCCAGCGAGTCCTGGGAATAACGCTGTCGGATCGCTAGTTGTCATCGCTTATGGTTGGAACTACGACGGTATCTGATCGTCTTGAAACCTCCGACTTTCGTTCCTGATTAATGAAAACATTCTTGGTCCAATAATTTCACCTCCAGCCCCCGGCCGTCCCTCTTAATCATGGCCCCAGTTAAGAGAAGAAAACTTTCAAAATAGAATCACAGTCCTAGCTGGGGTATCCAGGTGTCCCGCTTTAAACACTGTAATTTTCAAAGTAAACTCTTCAGACCACATTATAACGGATACAATTCACCAGATTGAGGAAATGATTGTATTCTCTTTGGACGTTCATAATCACTTCGTTATTACATCTGATTCTTTGTTATAGATACTGAGAGTTGTCACTGTATTCCTTTGTTCTGTTTTGCTCTAATAAAGTCCTAAAAATGCTTTGGACCCAGTGGGACACTCAGTTAAGAGCACTGAAATTCAACTACGAGCTTTAAAACTGCAGCAACGTTAAGATACGCTATTGGAGCTGGAATTATCGCAAAATACCGATAAACAGGGAGAAATTACTTGGATTTAAATAGCGCTGCTCACTCACATCTGCTTTGTTTGGGTCAGATGACCTCTCACCTCTCCCACAATGCAGTGCGTCACCTGAGTGTGAAATGGTTTATATGTGGATTTCCATCACACTATTGATGGACTGATTGATTGAGCCTCCAATATGAGAGAATTAAAAATTATATACATTAAAAATCACAACATATTCATATAGATACAAAATACATAGGAGAGAGAA